>NC_079436.1:27213943-27261443 GCF_903798145.1 Danio aesculapii
TATCGGTCGGTTGGTCAGTCAGTAAGTCAGTCAGTCGACAGCGGCCTCTGGTGGATTTATGCGAGAACAACAGGCATGAGTAGCACTCGCGAGAGAAATTTGAGTTCTGAAAGAGCATACACAGCGACCTCTGGTGGATTCTTGAAAACAAAAACTGCAAAAAAAACAGCTCCTGGGACGTATTTTGCTCTTTCCAGAAATGTATTAAGGGGTATGTAATCAGAATGAGCCTGGGTTGTGAATTTTAATGTTTAATTAAAAAAAATGTGATATCAAAATAATTTTGACCTGTAATGGTTCATAGTCAATGCATGACTGTGCCCAGAAGACTATAAGCAAAGATTTTCACTGGTAGATTTACCCTATCAATAGACATCAGATTGAAAATAATATTTTTGCTTGTGCATTTCTGTGTGTACATATAGCCTGCAAGTAACGTAAAAAAAATCTCAAAATATCTAAATGCATGCGTATTTACATAACATCAGCAAAAAATCAGGGTCACAATGTAAACAGGGCGTCACAGATTGTCCTAGTGACCCTCAATCCATGGTTCTTCTCGCGTTTTTGCTTTTATGGTCAGTGTGCTGCAGCACAGACTGTGTTCAATATTTCTCCAACAGCTCACTGTCCGTCTGAATTCTGACTTAGTGTTGACCTCCTTAGTGTAGAAACTCTGTCATCACACTGAACAATCTCTCACACATACACACATACCTGCACAAAGCACTTTTTGCACTGTTGAAGTATAAGCCTTTGTTAGGTTCTCCATTTCAATTGTGTGGGAGGTTTGTTTTTTTATTGCTCAGGTCTTTTTTTCATCGTCTTCTCTAAAGCAATTTGTCAAGAGCATGTGATAGAACTGTTTATGAATAGCAGATCAAATTAGTGTAATCAACCTTGCGGTTGCAAGTCATCTATTTGTATTCATACGGTACTCTATCTGTCGTTCACTGGGATGTAGCACTGCTGCGAGGTTCGAAGTTGTCATGAATGGCAATGGATGCTTTATTTGTCACACAAACAATTCTAGGCTAAACCCGACGGTCTTACATGCATATGGTCTGTATGCATGTAATCGCTTATATATTTTGTTCTCAGAGCAAACAGAAATTTATGTCATTACAGTCATTTAAGAGATCAAGCCAAATGAAAAGTAAAACCGTGCTTTAACCAGCACTTTGCGGTGCATATTCTTTTTCTGCAAACAAGCAGTGCATACATAATTACAAATAAAAAGGGCTATCGTAAACATGGTGTGTTCTGTTTTACTTAATAAGCTTCCAGAGCAAAATATGAATAATGCATTAAAGTTTTTTTTTCTGTTTCTTTTTTGTCTCGAGGTACCGATGGATAATTCAATTACTTTTTCAAGAGACCAGACCTAAATAATGCAATTATATTTTTATAAGGCACGCAGAATACAAAACCTGTCATAAAGTTGTAATGCTCTGCGATAAAATTTCAAATGCAGGACCATTGCGAGCTCTTTTTGGAGAAAACTCTGAAACATTATGGAATTAATCAGTCAATCGATTCACCTTGCCATTGAGGTGCAAGACACACAGGCAGCTCTCTTTGCTCTCGCGTCTGAAGACTGCAGAGATGAATGAATTGTGAAAGTCAGCTTTGTTTTGTCATCTTGAGCTCTCTTTTTTTAGCTTGCAAAAGTGCAGGCGTGAATTGAATGCGTCTACACAAGAGTAGGAGGTGAAAAGCAAAAATAAAAGGCACAAGTTGTACGAGCAGAGACTGTGGGGCATTGAATTGTAGGCCAAGGCGTGATATTAAGTAATCATGGTGACACTAAGCAAATGTTAAACAGAACAACTAAGAATTAATGAAGGTTTAAAATTCCCTTTAAAAGATGTGCAATGTTATATAAATGAACTATCTTACTTAATGTATAGGGACCGTGAAAAATAAGCACTAACTTATTAACAATGAAAATAACCTTACACAAATTTTATTATTGATTATTCTGTTTTCTTTGCATTACAAAAATAATGTATACCCACTGCGTCACTGAGCCGCCCTGGTTACTTTTAATATTATATATTTTATAATTTCATACATATATTTTTAACTAATTCAGTGTAACCAAAATATTGTTATTAAATCATTTATATTAATATCCACTAATTTGCAGGCCTAGTCTAAGCTCAGAGGTTCGAAAAAAATATTGCAACAGATTGCAACAGATACCCTCTCAGATGCCAATCATCTCAATTATTATTTATCCTGATAGCATCAGATAATCCTCATGAAAAGAAAAATCTTTGTTCTGTACACCATTTTTCACTTGGGACACTTACATTTGTTGCACCAGACAGTGAACCAAAAGGCCAGTGAGCAGCGTTTTAACTGGAGTGATGTCTAATCCTCCTGGGAGGATCCGTCTACCATGACAGCTTATATACTGCAACTGACAAACTCACGTCCTGCCCTGCACATCGTTTGAGGTCTGGCCATAACAGTGATGGATCCTGTTTTTCACTGATCAAAAATCAGCTTCGCAACCTTCAGAATATGAGGCAGCTGAGCAAACCATCAAGCCGGAGCCTCCTGTTTAATTCTTAAAGGCATCATGTTTTCTGGGATAACCTACTGCATTGTGTAACTATTCAACTGGAAGTTATAAGAGAGAATTTTAAGTGTCTTGAAGCAAGTACACCTACTTGAAAAAAGTTGAAACTACTTTTTTGTTGTTGTTGGTTTGGCAAAATCAGTAAAAATGTCTGTACAACTACATTTAACATGTTTACCTAAGCTAAATAATTTTTTTTTTCATTAAGTTAAAAAGATTAGTTTTGTGAGCAAGTTAACCCAAAAAAGCTTCTGTCCACTTGTTATTTTAGGTTGAGTCTGAGACCTTCTAACTTGAGGAAAAATAAAGAATATTTAAGCATTTTTAACCCTAACAACAACGACAAAAGTAACACCAATAATAACATTAATGTCCTTATTATTAACAACAACAACAATAGAATACTACTGCAATAATGCTAACATACTATGAAATTATTATTAATTATTTGTAATTTATCTGTTTTTGGAGGAACACATCTGCAGAAAGACTTTTAATGTGAAATTTCATCTCACATTTACCTAGTTCCTAGAATTACTTAGCGCATGTGGACTGTTCTTTGTATTTAACTGTTGTGTATACATATGGACGTTTTTTTCTTAACAAAATTAGAATGAAATTTCCAATGCCTAAAAAGATCAAATAATAAATCAAACTTTCAAAACAACTACCCAAACGATAAATCAAATGCTCAACCTATCAAATAATAAATCGAGCTTTTAAAACAATTACCTAAACGATAAATCAAATGCTCATCCTATCAAATAATAAATCAAATTGCATTCTCAAATGAGAAATCAAATGTATTTAATGTAAATGTATATGAACAACTCAGTACAATCCTGCAATAATTAAATGACAAATCAAATGAAACTACTGTCTAATTAACACAACTGATTACCAGGAATATAAAGACACCTCATTCACACAGACTCTTTGCTGAGTCTTGTTTTTCCCTGTGAAGCATTACAAGGTGGTTTTCCCTGGTTTCAGAGGTTTTTGAATACCAGAAAATAGACTTTATTCTCCATAATAAAGCCGAGAAAGTGCAGAGCAGACCTCAGAGCATTCAGAAGTCTCTCCTGGACAATTCCTAAAGTGTTTGTGTTTTACACAACATTTATATAGATTTTTGCCCCACCCCTAGGTGTCTTGTTTTAACTTCTAACCATCCTTGGATAAGTTTTTGCTCTAGGTGGTCCTGTTATTCTTGGCTCTCTGCCAGCTTACTAAGGTCACCAGAGATGTCACTGGTCTATGTCAGCAACGGTTGTGACACCAGAGCACAGATGCAACTTATGCAAAAGAACTAAGTGTTTACATACATTGTCATGATAGCATAATAACTTGTTACTCACTCTAGCTTCTGACACATATAGCTTCATATGAGTATTTAACATATATAATCAGTGCTTTACATATTCAGTTATTCTACACAATGGGTCATCTCATAGCATTGCTCCTGTCCTCTTCATCTTACACAGACATACCACAGTATTTTTACCACAGGCTGGCATGTTTGCTGCTCACAGTTCATACTTTTTGAGAAGAGAAAATTAACTGCTTTACACTTAGAAAATACTTCACACTGAGCGTATAAAAATCTTCTTCATTACTTGTTTATTTTATTTTTGGATTCTGTTTTTGTCTTACCTGCTTTCTGGAACCGCTCTTCACCGGACTCAAACCCTGTGGTCAACTCCTCTCTGCGTTTCAAGTCCGCCAACGTACATGGTGAGCAAACTGGACAAACTGGTAACAGCAGGAAAGCCGTTCATATGGAGGTAAGCGGTCAGCTGATAAGCGTTAAAAAAAACGGTGTCATGCCACCTCGTAGCATTCATCTTAAAAATGAAATGCAGCCATACGTAGCTCTGGCTACATAATTCACAATCTCCAGAAACGTATATAGGGCTACGTTTTCAGAATGAGCCTGTGTTTTCCAAACTCTCAAATGCTTGCAGAGTAAGTAAATCAAGCTGTAGAATAGTCCAGCCAATCACCTGACTTGAATCCAATATAAAATACAAATTAAAGATCAGTTTGGATAGACGAGACCCACAAAATCATCATAATTTTTATACTCTGTTGAATATGAGAGGCATCTTTAAGTTGCCATCACCAAAATAAAAAGCCTTTTATATAATACATTTCAGTAGTTAACTACTTTTTCCTTGTGTCATTTCATTGTTACACAAAAAAATATTTTTAGATATATTTTTTTTTTAAATGTCCGTATTGCTTGATTTTTTTTTTACCAAAATGGGTTTCAATTCAATGTCAACAGCTCCTTTAGAAATATTATTCCCAGAAAAAAAAATGTAATTTTTTCTTTTATTAATTTATTAATTTTTATTTTATTTTATTAAAAATAATATTTAAAAATATATATTTTTTATTTTATTAATATTAAATATTAATATTATTCCCAGGAAAAAAACATGATGTATTCAATACTTATTTTCCCCACTGTTCATATCTGTGTGTTTGTGCGTGTGCGTGTGTGTATGAACGGTTTATTCATTCATTTATTTTCCTTTCGGCTTAGTCCCTTTATTACTCTAGGTTCGCCACAGCGGAATGAACCGCCAACTTACCCAGCATATGTTTTACGCAGCAGATGCCCTTCTAGCCGCAATCCATCACTGAGAAACCCATACACACTCATTCGCACACATACATACACAATGAACAATTTAGCCTACCCAATTCACCTGTACCGCACATCTTTTGACTGTGGGGGGAAACCAGAGCACCCGGAGGAAACCCACGCAAACGCAGGGAGAACATGCAAACTCCACACAGAAAGCCAACTGACCCAGCCAAGGCTCGAACCAGCAACCTTCTTGCTGTGAGGTGACAGCACTACCTACTGCGCCACTGCGTTGCCCATAAACGGTTTACTCACCCTTTATTTATAAAAATGTAATATTTACTCACCCTTTACTCACACTCACATGCATACCTTCTTTTATTTTTTCTGTAAATATCTTTCATTGTGGTCAATTGTGGCTGAAAGGGCATCCACCACATAAAACATATACCAGAGTATTTGGTGGTTCATTCCACCGTGAGTACCCCTGATGGATCAGGAGCCGTAGGATAGTGAGTGAGTGTATGGTCAATGAGATAATATTTCTTTTGTGTTCTGCAGATTAAAAAAAATGCATTGAATAGTGGAAGTAAACGATGACAGCATTAAAATAACATTACAATTTCTGTCAGAACTCTCAGTTGAATGAAAGAATGATATGCGACGTGGTAATATATACCATTATATACAGACATACACACACACACTGCATAACCTTTATGGTTATTATAGCAAGGTAATCCCTGCTGTCTCCGCTTAACTCGATTCATTTCTAGTGCACTACACTCTAAGCAGCTTGCTTATGGAGAAAGAAACACTGTGAAGGTGGAGTGAAAGGAGATGAAAAACGAGAGGGAAACGTCAGTTCTCCAGAGATGCAGAAAAGGAGGGGGATGTAAAGAAAATGGGAGGGAGAAAGAGGAGGGATGCACACAACAGAGTAAGATCGCCCCTGGCCCCCTCCGAGCTCTTGCTGGCATCTCACGCTTCATTAGTTTTCAACCATTATGAACAATATTTGTCATCTTCTTTGCCCCCTGGAGCTGTTAGTTTACAAGCCACCTGATAGAAATAAGTACAAGACTTCACATGGAATTACATGTGCCTCGCCTTTCCCCTGCTTTTCCAAAGACCGTTTTTCTGTCTCCCCCATTTTTTACCTTCTGTCTGAATTTTTCTTTTTTTTTTGGTGGGGATTTAGAGCATTTGCCCGGTGATCTCTTGGGGCGATGTTGCCCAAGCTGCACTGCGCTCTGCGGCTGAGGGACGTGACGGCCCGTAGCAGCTCAATTACAGTATAATCTCTCTAATTAAAAGTGTAACCCGCATGAAAATCATCTCAGTTAAGGGTCAGACAGACAAACACCGACCGCTTCTTTGCCGCTGCCACATCAGTATAATAAGCGTTGCGTTCGCCAGATCTCACCACTGACATTTCTCGAGCGCTGTTCATTAGCCTGCATCAAAATTCCTCCCACAAAAGAGACTAACAGAGCGTATAATGCCTTAAAACATAATTGATTTCATAAATAACCTTTCACTGGTAAAGCAACTCCATCCCAAGTCTCGAGTTTCTGGTGTAACGTGTCGAACTGTAAGATTGAGTGATCCAATGTGCGTGCGCTAACAGATGGAAACCAACTGTTCTCTATATTTACTCCCTAAGCTCGAACGTATCAGATGATCAATAAGACAGAAAAGCCATTATTATCATATCACAGTTCATAAGATTATGCTCTTCAGGATAATATCTTCTGCCTCTGCAAATTGATTGAGCAAATCTATTAGACTTGTCGCTTAGAGCTGCTGTGAACTTATGAAAATGCATCTATTGGAGTAGCTGCTTATCCTCTGGGGTTTGTGCACCATCTTCCAGCGCGATGACACTTACTTGATTTACTCTGCACGCTCGCTGTTGATTCGGGTTGTGAGGAACGAGGCGTTTTAAGAGATGTCTTTACTACTCCATCTGCAAAATCACACTTCAGACCATTCTTCAGGATGGATGTTATTTCGCGACTCAACCAAATTTGATTTAAAAAGCAGAATGAAATGCATATTTTCATAATGAACCACCGTAATCTGGCAGTTCAAGATATATAGAGGCATATTTCCTGAGCCGAGCCCTGAAAGACATGACTAACAATGCAAAATGGAGAACAAACTAGACAAAATATTTAAAGCGACGAGGAGCTCTGGGGAAACCATTGGTCTAGAATCTGAATTCTCCTATTAGCAAGCTGTAGAGTCGTCAGATTTCCAATCAAAATGCCATATAAGAAAATGCAACCGTCACAGTTCCAGAGAGAGAAGGAATAATGTAAAATTCATGATGTACAGATCAGAAGACACATTAGGTTTTAATCTCCACTGTTCCACTGTACGGCTATTGCATTCATTCAAGTTATTGGGGGTTTAAAAGCTATACTAACCTTAAATGTCTATTTTGGGACCACATGCTTTTTACATTTTATATAGTTTGAGGTAAAGTGGTTTGCTATTTTGTCCTAAATCGAATGTGGATTAGTTCTGTATATTTGTATAGTAATTCGTCTTAAAAAAAGATTGAAATTCAGGACGGCCTGTTTGGTTGTTAAAGGGATAGTTCACCCTAAATTGAAAATCTGCTGCTAATTTATTCAACCTCATATAGGTCATTTTTACTTTAGAGACGATTTTTATCTGACATCATGGTCCTTGATTTAGAAAACGTAATCTTTAAGCGTCAAAAACATATAGTGTGAGAACAAAATTATGGACCCAGGGCTTACCATGGGGTTTTATAAAGCATGGACACTTTTATGAAGACTTATCACTGATTCACAATCAGTTCACCTGCGTTTTAAAGCATCCGCTTCAAATGTTATCACTCGATTGAATGGGCATAATCAGTGGTAATCTGCTAATAGATATGGGCCAGTAGGGGCCTTCTGCGCCTACTAGTAGGCGCAGAAGGCTGTTATCATCCATCCACATGGTTAATCAGCTATACTGATAGAGAAGACTCCAGATCCAGATCTGTTTTTACATTACTGTGATGGTTGGTTTTAGGGTTGAGGTAAGGGTAAATGTTAATAAAATGCAATTAATGGGAAATTTAATAAATAATTTAAATACCTCTTATGGTTAATCAGCTATAATAATAGAGAAGACTCTGGATCCAGATCTGTTTTTACATAACTGTGACGGTTGGGTTTAGGGTTGGGGTAGGGGTAGACATTAATAAAATTCAATTAACGGGAAATTCAATAAATCGGCTGCAGCCGTATGTGATGTATAGCTGATTAACCAGATGGATGATAACAGCCGTCTGAGCCTACCAGTAGGTGCAAAAGACCCCTACTGACCCATATCTATCAGCTGATAACACCCAATCGAGTAATAACATTCAAATCAGCTGTTTTAAAGGGATAGTTCACCCAAAACTGAAAATTCTCCAATCATTGAATAATAAATCACTTGTTCCAAATTTGTATGAATTTCCTTCTTCTGTTGAACCAGCCTGACCTCACGAGAAAACGTAAGTATTTTACGTTTTGTCAGTTTAGTGGCTAATTCGTACGAGTTCAGTCGTACGAAATTGTACGAATTTAAAAAGGAGGCGTGGCACCTAACCCCACCCTTAAACCCAACCGTCATTGGGGGATGGTCAAATCGTACTAAATTATCCGAATTAGATCGGACGAATTCATACGAATTAGCCACTAAATGAAAAAGTTACAAATTGCCGTGAGATTGTGTTGGTTGAACTCAATGGAAGATATTATGAAGAAAGCTGGAAACCTGTAAATATTGATTACCATAATAATGTTTTCATACTTTTTGTTGTTGTTGTTTTATTTTCTTCAAAATATGTTTCAATATTCAACAGAATAAAGAATCTTAGACAGGTTTGAAACCACTTAAATAGTGAGTAAATTAAAAATTTGGGGTGAATTATCACTTTAAGGGCTGATAGTTGTTGGCTTACATTTTATGAATGGCCAAAAACTACAGTTTCAGCGAAAAATCTCCTTCATTGATTTACTGACAAAAAGCCACCAACATGTCTCGACTCAAGGGTGAGTAAATTAACAAAAAATAATAATATTTTTTAAAATAGTGAGTTTTCCCTGGCGACACGGTAGCTCAGTGATTAGCACTGTCGCTTCACAGCAAAAACATCACTGGATGTTTCCCAGTAGGCCTACTGGGTTGCAGCTGGAAGTGCATGCGCTGTGTAAAATATATGCTGGACCCCTGATGTATAAAGGGACTAAATTGAAGGAAAATGACAAAAATAAACGAGTTTTCCCTTAAATCCTGATGCCACTGTTTCTGGGTCCAAACGGTTTATCAGATGCCAAAATCAAATGACAAATGATGCTAATATACTGCGCTTATAAACAGTGTGCTGTAATACAACCCCCCCAAAAATAATATCCTAAACTTTAATCTCCATACTTAAATCTCAGATGGCCAGGCAGTGTTTCATCTTTTATGAATCGTTAAAAACTGGTGTCCAGAGCACCACAAGCACAGAGAGCATAGTGTGATTTTTAAATGCTTAACAAATTAAATGTGTGGTATGAATAAATATCGGTCATAAACAGTTAATGAGCTATTTTCAATTTAAACAAGCTTGAACTAGGAAGGAGTTTTGCATCAATCCCAACTTATCAAGAGAATTAATGACCCTGTCGTCAGTTAGCTGTTCTTTATGCTAAATGCTAAGATGCTAAAATGCTAAACACAACCCTCACTGAAAAATAACAGTGTCGTTTTAAAAACATCTTTCATTTTTAGATATTTTTGATATATTTTGAACACAAAGCATATATTTTTGAAATGGAAAAAGTCTTGCGGATTAATTGTCACACAGAAACACTATGCCCTGCTAACACGTGTAGCTTACACCTGATGCAGCAACTTTTCCACCACACAGAAGTAAAGCACCTGCGCCAGCTCTCTGTGACAATAGGGCGGCTTGTGAAAAGATTTCATTTTTACAAGTTGGGTGAGTCATCACCTGGAGGGTCCCGAGCGCTGCAGAGCAGATAAGTCCCAACCGTTACAGATGGGCTTTAAAGGAGTGTATGAAACTCCACAGCGGGTGAACTGCTGGGTTCTGCAGGAGACTGGGTTTTATCCACAATTTTCCTGCGGCCCATGATGCTTGAACAAAATGATGGCCACACCTGCAGGCTACTTGTTAACAAACAGTAATTATAAGCAGAAACAAATACGTTTAAAGTGATAATTTTACTAGAAATGAAAAGAGAGTCATAATTTACACACCATGAGGCTGTTCCTGTGCATTTCTTTCATTTTATGGCCAACAAAAAGAGAAAATGTAAAATAATAGAGATATTTTTAAAGCTCCTGCTCAAATTTGTCTACATAACAGTAGGAATTATAGTAAACAACAATACATTTTTTTAATGAATGTATCAAAAATCATTCTTATGTGACTATCCTTTTCATATTGTCCAGGTTGACATAACATGCTTCATCAAACAAGTATTCTTTAAAAAGTATATATTTTATTTAAAATAAATTAGCAACACAGACTAAAACTTCAAGAACATATTTTACTGATACTGTCAATATTCTGAATACAGTGAATATTGAGACATAATGACACTGAATTGAACAAGTTTAAATACATATCCAACATAATCCATCAACGAAATCACGCATACCGTTCTGCACATTCACATGCAAAAAAAAAAAAGCACACACACACACATGCACACACACGCAGCATTTGGACTCACACCAGTTAAAAATACTCACCTGTAAGGCATGCTGGGTAATTGGCAGCAGCACAGCAGAAACTAAAGGAGAGAAAAGCAATAATGAAAATAAATGAAAATAAAACAATGATTAGAAAGTGGTGCAAGCAAAACTACCCGTGGCAACTGCTCACATATGTTAACTGTCTGGCTTCAGCCTGAGATATGAAATAACAGTCAAAAATCTGAATTCAAGAGCATCTATTGCTTTATTCATGGTGAGAAACAGTTGATCAATATACTAGAGTTTTTTACACACAATTCAGGGAGGGACAGTATGTTCAGTTCACTTAACCTGCATGTCCTTGGTCCGCGGGAGGAATTCTGAGCACATCGAGTAAATCCATGCTGACACAGAGAGAACATGCAAATTCCACATAGAAAGGCCTTCTGTCCTTGCCAGGGTTTGAACCGGTGACCTTCTCCCTGTGAAACAACAGCGCTAGCCACTGATCTCTATGGAGTTAGAAAAGTCTCAAAAGTAATTCACTCAAAAGACATGATGTACACATGCATAGCCAAATTCATATGCATAAAACCAAATTCACATGTGCAAAATATTTAAATATATAGCACCAAAACAGGTCACATGCTCAAAATAAATATATTAATAAAATATGTTTTGCAAATGCAACTCACCATTTACAATTATATAACAGTGTACAATATGTTCATTCATTTTCTTTTCTGCTTAGTACCTTTATTAATCAGCGGTCGCCACAGCAGAATTAACAGCCAACTTATCCAGCATATGTTTTGCACAGCGGATGGCCTTCCAGCCACAACCGAACACTGGGAAACACCCACACACACTCTTTCACACACATACACTATGGTCAATTTAGCTTATCCAATTCACCTGTACTGCGTATCTTTGGACTGTGGTGGAAACCGGAGCACCCAGAGGGAACCCACGCGAACATGGGGAGAACATGCAAACTCCACACAGAAATGCCAACTGCCTCAGCCAGGGCTCAAACCAGTGACTTTCTTGCTGTGAGGCAATCGTGCTACCCACTGTGCCACCGTGATGTCCTACAAAAAGTTTAGAATGTTTACAATTTGTGAGTTCATTCTGAATGAAAATGTGCAAATCCTCTTTTTTACCTTAATGTTAAATGTGGCTAGTTTAATAAACAAACAAATAAACCGACTAAATAAATAAATAATAATAATAATAATATAATAATAATAATAATAATACTAAAGCATAAGTATTAAAAAACTTAAAACTCAATTTATTAAAACTGACGTGATTTTTCTCAGCTCTTTTCTGTGATGCGGTTGTAGGTTGAAGGACAGGTTATCAGAGCAATAATGAATAAGAATAAATATTTGGGGCCGTAAATTTGGTTTTACGCATGTGAATTTGGCTACGCATGTGTACATTGCGTGAATTACTTTTAAGACTTTTCTAACTTTATAGTTCTGCCCCAAATAAAACTACAAGGTTCTGTAGTATTAACTTTGAGAGGCAAAACATATAATGAAAACAACCCATGCAATTTTGTGTTTAAAAGATGTATAATAAACATACAAAAATAAATGTCTTGGCTAAGACAAGTCTAAATTTGGGCTGTGTATCTAACAGGCATTTAACAATAGTTCAAAATAGACTAGTCATCAAATAGACAGATTACACAAACTCATTCATTCATGTTTATTTGATAACTAGTCTATTTCTTGAATACTGGAATTGTTAGGTGTCTATTAGATTTGCACTCACAACCCAATTTTAGCCTTGTTTTAGCCAAGACATCTATGTTTAGATGTCTATAAGGTGTATTTTAAACACACACACACACACACACAAGTGAAGTTTCATAAACTAATTTTGAGAGGAGCAGGTGATATGATTGAGCACGTCTGGCCACTCATCTGTAATCAGTAATAATCCAATCAGAGTGATCCTAGTTTACTATAAATGGATCATTTTCTCCCTACTGTTTCTATCTTCGTTTGGAAGAATCCCCCCTTCCACCCCATCTCCTCCTTTTCCTCCCTTTTCTAAAGGGGGAGCTCTCGAGACCTACCTGATCTCGGATCTCCTGATATGCTTATCGACCGGGCGGGAGCCCTGGGCTCAAATATCTACGAGCTCAGGGTTCTCTCCCGGGACAGCATGCCAAACCTGCTTTATACGCCAAGCATATCTAAGTGGGAACTCTTGAAATGCTTGCTGGGAAATTACAAATATTACTGAGAGCATTACAAATATTTTTAAAATGTTATGCTACATTTTAACATTGAAAAAAAATATATATATACGCAATTAACCCAAGGTGGTTTGTTTCAGTAAATGTTCATCTTGACATATTACTTAAAATGTTACGCTACTCACTCTTTAAATGTCACCTTTTTTGTTACACAAGATAACAAAACAAGCAGACAGACCACGTTAACCATTGACTTCCATAAAAACAGTGGAAGTCTATGAGTGCCATCGATTTAATTCTTACATAAAGCCTTTTTAATATGTTAAAGGTCTTAGAAATACATGTGCAAAACATGACACCATAAGCTAACAGTTTAAAATTGAAGCGTTAAATGTACAATTTCTACCATACAGTATGTCATCGAAAGCATCAAAATGTTGTGATATGTTCCCCTGCACTGAAACTGTAAAGGTCTCCAATATTTTGAAACGCAGTAGGCAGGCTTGCTCGTAATATTGTGGATTGACAAGCTTGTAGAGCATGTCCTCATAATTCTGGTCTTTGCAGCCCCACTCTTAGTCGCACAGCAGGCCGAGGTTATGCTTCCTACAGAGACAGTGTAGGACATGAGCTTTCCACTTTTAGAGAAACAGAAACACGCAGAGATGGTTTAAGATGTCAAGGGACACTCAGGCCATTACATGCTTTCCTGGCAGTACATGCTTTAGATGGCTAGTGGAATAATAATATTCAAAGGCAAGGTTTAGTAGATAAATATGTAGTGTCTCTATTTGTTGGGTGTTGCTTTTGTAAGATGGGTTATTACAATGCAGACAACATTAAAGTGACTTTGATTTAAAAAATTGGTTGGCTTGTCTACTTTCAACTCATCGCATTTATGAGTATATCTGTACATTCATATATGTATATTCATTCATTCATTCAATCAGTTTCTTTTCGGCTTAGTCCCTTTATAAATCTGGGGTCACCACAGCGGACTGAACCGCCAACTTATGCAGCATATGTTTTACACAGCGGATGCCCTTCCAGCTGCAACCCATCACTGGGAAACACCCATACACTCTCATTCACACACATACACTACTGACAATTTTAGCATACCCAATTCACCAATACTGCATGTCCTGGACTTGCTAGGAATAAATTATATATTAAAATGGTTCATAAAAAATTTAAAACTGCTTTTACTCTAGCCAAAATAAAACAAATAAGATTTTCTCCAGAATAAAAAATATTATCAGACATACTGTGAAAATTTCCTTGCTCTGTTAAACATAATTTGGGAAATATTTTAAAAAGGGCTAATATTAAAAATTTGGGCTAATAATTCTGACTTCAACTGTATGTTATTATTATGCCATTTTTTAAATATATACTGTAAAAGGTGATTAGTAACTTAACTTTAAAAAAATTCAGTAAGCCCATTGCCGTAAATGCAAGAAGTTGATTTTCTTTTAAATAATGCAGTAAATTCATTAACTTTTATAATGTTTTGCACATAATTTAACATTTTATGCAAATAGCTTGTTTACTTAATATTTATAAAGCAACAATTTTTCTTTCTCTTTTCAAGTAAAGTCAACAAATCACTTTTTACAGTGTATTATCATTTTTTTTCTGGAGAAAGTTTTTTTTTTAGTTAGGAAAAATAATTAAAAATTAAAAACCGCTTTGAGGTTTTATCCCCACACTGTAAACCCCACTGTTGTCAGTACTAAAGATATTATAACTTGACATTACTTTAACTTACTTTAGCAAAAAATCTTTTTCTCTGAACTTAACATTTTATTTTCTATAAACAATTCACCATGTCTCTGTTTAAAATGATTGGTTGCGCTTGAATTTCTGCCCTGACAACCGTGCTGATTGGTCGATACATGTAATGCTGAATTTTGCTGAAGTGCAGCAGGACAGAGGCACTCACTGAACCCATCTGACGAAAGAGAAAAGTTAAATTAGTAAGTATATTTAAATGCTTATTACATTTTTCTTAATTGATATACATGCAGGCGTGACATAGGGGCACAATAGGTACACTGAATTAAATTGAGCAATGTTCAACTTAATTTGTTTGTTTAAATTCAGCCCAAATAAATTGTTTACAACCATTTAACGTAAAAAAATTTAGTAAATCCAAGTAATCACCTTTGAATAATTTTTTTCAGTGTAGCGCTGTCGCCTCACAGCAAGAAGCTCGCTGGTTCGAGTCCCGGCTGGATCAGTTGGCATTTCCTTGTGGAGTTTGGCGTGGGTTTCCTCCACTTTTCCCCACAGTCCAAACACCTGCACTATATGTGAATTGGGTACACTAAATTGTCTGTAGTGTATGTGTGTATGTCTTGGTCCTCCAGGTTGGGGGTTGAGTGTTGGACTAACGACCCACGTCGTAAAAAATTAGATGATACGAAACAACAACATGGTGCAGCTAAATATCAACTTCGATATAAACGGCCCTGGGAGTAAGTAAAGAACATAAAAGCTGTAAAATATTTGGAAGTTTAGTCTATTAACCATTTTAAATGATCTGAACTTAAACATTTAAGTTATCTGTAATTAAATATTTAAGTTAATTCAATGAAGAGACCACATTTGGTCAACTCAAGTAATTGAGTTGTCGATTTAACATTAGGAATCACTTTCCTCAAATCATTTGAGGAGTCTCAACTTATTAAGGTTTAGAGTGCATTGAGATTTTCCTTCTTGGTTCAACTGGTTACAGAACAGACCACTGTTGACCATTGGCATGCCTAATTATCCTAACTTACCTATAGTTAATCTAATAACCCTAGATAAGCTTTTAAATTGCACTTTTACGTTGAACACTTCTTGCAAAATAACAATAATATTAGTCAAACAATATGTACTGTCATCATGGCAAAGACTAAACATATTGTTTATTGTAAATTACAGTAGTTATTGAAATGATGTTTAAAAATAAGTTGAAAATAGTCTTCTCTCCATTAAACATCAAATATCGATGTCATATATGACCTGTCTAAATGGCAGCCGGTTCCACCACATGTGGGAAAACCAGCATTATGGCTCCAAAGTGCAATATTCTCAAGAAAGAGTGCTCCATACAAGTGACCCATAACTTTGATGTGCAGAAGCACCACTGAGTGAGTGGATGCGTTCAGCACTCATCACAGACGGTGATTGATAGATTCACCGGAGTAGTTCTGGCCAGAGGAGTGTGGCTCTCACTCACACGACTGCCATCCCACAGCATCTCTGTTTACTCTTATGATTTACTAACGCCACTAGCTCCCACTGCACCGCTGAGACCTGATGCTCTCTTCAAACGGAAAGCTTTTAGAGAGCTCAGTTTAGAGATCAAACGCTTGTGATCCCCAAATTGCTGTGTGGTTGCTGTATAAATATTACCAACTGGTGGCTCTTTGTCATGACATTTTACAGCTCACCAAATGCAGAATACCTGTCAGGGTGACTCATTTCTGTGATGCTTAATATTTTGTCTGGAGTCTAGAGAACATTTTAGAATACATTTACTATTATTATTCTCCTTTTTTAAGACCTGATGACAATGCTATCATTTATATAACTTATTTTTGTACAAGATATTTTTTCTTTGTTTCTTTCCTGAGTATTGTCAAATATGTTTACCAGTGAGCCCTGTAGGCAGCCTGTTGAAAGCGATGGTTCTTTTTTTTATCAAAAAGTGGTCCTTTTTGCAGATATTCACCTCATTTTCTATTTAATAATGTTTAAATATTGAATTTTAGTGGATTAGCTTGTCGGGAGGTCATCATACCTCAAAAATGATTTTCTTACTTCGATTTTTTGTCTTGTTTCTAGTCCAAATATCTAAACATTCTTAAATCAAGAATAATAATGTGCCAAAATTAAGTGAGTTTTCCATAAAACAAGCTAAATAATCTGCCAATGGGGTAAGCAAAATAATCTTATGTCAAAAGGAAGAACAAGATTATTTTGCTTACCCCATTGGCAGATTATTTAGCTTGTTTTAAGGAAAAGCTCACTTAATATTGGTATATTATTTCTGAAAACAAGACAATATGTTTTGCTTGCCTAGAAAATGCTTCTTGATGTAAGAATTTTTAAATATTTGGACTAGAAAGAAGACAAAAAATCTAAGTATGAAAAGCATTTTTTGCAGTGTAACCACACTTTTTGATGAACCAAAAACATTTTTATGTCACGTATTATTAGGGAGAAAAAAGGGAATCTGGTAATGTTTTTAAATTAAAAGACTGTAGCTGATTGTCATTTATTAGGCGAATAACAAATGGCCAGAACATTCAACTTTCCTCAGTCAGAATTTTACAAATTAAAACATAGTAATAATATTAATAATTATGTAGAGCTTCACGATTTTGCTAGACTCTCTTGTCAAAAAGTATATTTGAAAATTCCTGGATGACAACAATAGCCAAATTAGTATTTAAATTCATTTTAATAGGGGCTGCTTTTGGTGCTTCACACCTTTTATTGGTCGTTTTTTTTTTTTTTTTTTTCTTCAAGAATAAGGTCCAAGATTTAGAACACAAGTTACTTGTAAAACGTTTTCTCTGTTTAAAAACAATAGATCAGTAGTGAAAGATGACTTCACTTCACTCATATTATATGTAGTCTTTCACAGCTGGATGTTAAACTCATGAAAATAATTCATATTTCTTAGAATTGGCCAAAACTGATTAGCTGAAGTCACCACCGCAAACAGAGGATTCTACTTGCTCTTAAAGCTTTTAATGGGTCCTTTTCACATAGGACAAATGAGCTCATGTACGAGACAAATTCTGGACCTTTGTCAGTGACGGGTGGGTTTTTCGATCCACCCGTACCATTGATTGGGCAAAAAAAGGAAGGTAGTTGCGCAAGTAGAGTAAAATGATATGTAAAAGTAGAGTAAAAGTATCTGTTTTAAATACTCCTCAAACTATGAATAAAACATACTTTTCTAAAAGTACCAGCAATTGTACTCAAGTAAGTAGTGAGTATTACGCTGTGAAAATGATGATGAAAATTATAGTCCATTCACAGAGTATCCATTTTAAAAGTGAGATTAATTGAATGTGAGAACACTATACATTAATATATGTGCCTATGATGAGCAACAGAAAGCAGGTTGAGCTAAGTCATTGTAGCCTAAGGGACAAAAATCTAGCTGTGCTAACATGCTAACGCTTTAGTTATAAACTTTAAACCCTGTGTCTAGCAGTTGGCACCGCAATCCGATCTTGTACAATGAGAAAACACATGCAATTTGTAGATGTATTTAAAAATGTAACATCATTTAGTGCATTTAGTTATTGTTTAAGACTATCTTGCAATTTCAGTCATCATACAGGCATAGGTCATGTACAACCCAGGCTCATTCTGATTATGTACCCTTATATACATTTATGGAGAGCACCAAATACATCCTAGGAGCAAATTTTTTTTGTTTTTGACCCTTGCCTTGTTCGTCATTTTGATTCATTGCCGCCTAGTTTGACCTCTCGCCTGTATTTTGACCACGGTTATTGGATTACCTTTGTGTTATTATTTTGCTCCTGTTTCTGACCTCTGCCTGTATGACCTCAACTAATAAATTGCATTTAGATCCACAAGTCTTTTGTCTGCGTCTGCTTCGTAACAGCAGCAGCCTGATTTGTACCAGGCTTTCAGTTTTTACCACATTCTCACCGTTATTTACTTGTTTGTTTTATTTTTAAGCTTTTGTTTCCATCTTACCTGCTTTCTGGAACCGTTCTTCACCAGACTCAAACCCTGTCGTCGCGGTCAACTTCTCTCTGCGTCTCAAGTCCACTGACGTACGTGGCGAGCCACTGGACAAACTGGTAACAGTGGAAAATCCATCCGTACGGAGGTAGACGGTCAGCTGGTAAGCAAGAAATGGAACGACGTTACGACGTAAGGACTGGCCATAGGGAGCACCGGGACCAATCTGGCCTGCCACCGTGAGTCTGGCCTGCCGCGCAAACCCCACTCACCCGAACCCCCCCCCTCTTCTTCACATTCTAGATCGCATCAGATGTGGCCTGACTGACAATAACTTTGGCCCGGTTGAAAATTCTTTCCCAGTTCTCCCCTGCCGCCCTGTAGCATTCATTTTAAAGACGAAATGCAGCCATATGTTCCCCTGGCTACGTAATTCGTGATCTCGAGAAATGTAGTACTTTTTCAGAATGACACTATGTTGGTCATGTAGGCGTCTTTAATCTACTCATCAGTAACAAAAGTCACTGTAATGATTGTGAGTGTTCCTGAACACATTTAATGCTTCCACAATGTTCTCATAAAGCATCCATAAGGTTGGTCTGTCTGATGCAATTTTTCTTTGTGTGATTTGATTGGACAGATCAGAGGGCTGATTATTCTACTTAGCCAATCACCGTAGAGAAGAAAAGATGAACATATAATGACTGCAGAACTAAAAATATACTTGACTAAAATTACATCTTTTTTATTTATTTATATAAGTACAATTCCTGAGAAGTACTCCATTACAGTAATTAGAGTATTTGTAATTTTTTACTTGACACCACTGATGGTTACCCACTCACTTTCATTATATGGAAAAGAGTCATTCTTTATCTCTCCTGTGTTCTGTGAAAGTGTAAATGAAAGGGTAAAGAAATCATGGCAGAGATATCATATGAAGGGTTTGTTGACAGAATGCATTTCTGCATTCCACTGCACTGGGATTCTGTTTTTGTATCTGTGTAAGCATGCGTCTAGCTGACATGTTTGTCTCGCGTCTTTTTGAGGGTCTAGCTCATGACACAGCACTCACCTTTTTTAAAAGCGCACCTCTATGCTAGACCTAATATTTTCTTCATTCCACTACCCTGCATCTCATGTTTTAAACATATTTACATCCCATTGCTCTACTTTCCCATTGCATTTTTATGTAACCATGCACGCTTCTAGATGGATGTGTTTGACCTTTCTGTTGACTTTTCGCGCATGATGCATTCTAAAAATGTCACGCTTAATTCTGGGTTCAGACTACATGATATCAGCCTGATTTTGGCACAAACCATTTGATGCAGGGTGCTTTGGTAATTTGGAAATGACAATAGGCAAAGAGATGCAAGAATCTGTTTATTTTATAGAATGTGTATAGTGGTCAACAATTGACACAGCATCTGGGACACTTCACAACATTCCAGCGGAAAATGCATTTTTCAAATGTTACCAATAGAAACTGTTTATACTTTCAATATGAATATCAATTCATCAAGATGAACAAATTTGGATTGGTTTTGAACCCAGTTTTGTTTTCAGGCTATTTGAAATCAGCTTAACATTACTTTTAGATCCAGTACAAGCGTTATTGCTGCTCATCAAAGTCAAATGTCACAGTTGCTAGGCGACAAGGTCTGTCCTCCACAGGTTTGACCGTCCCAATTCATAACATTCAGTTCAGCTTTTGTGGACTTCGAAGAAAACACCTCTGTAGTCTGTGTCCTTTGAAGGATACAACCTCTGAATTTAGGCACAACTATTGTGACTCCTTCAAAAAGATGCTCTCAGTGCTGGAAATAAAAGACCAAGACATTTGGTTTAAATTTTATTTCACAATCAGTTTAAAAGTTTGTTCTATAAAGCATAATTTAAACATGCAATGTATCATGGTACTGAACCACTGCCGTATCCCACTGCAGCCCAAGACCATTTACTCACTAAAGCTAAGCAGGGCTGATCCTGGTCAGTACCTGGATGGGAGACCACATGGGAAAACTAGGTTGTTGTTGGAAGTGGTGCTAGTGAGGGTAGTAGTGTGGTGCTAAACCTGCAATCTGTGTGAGTAAAGGAGACACTATGCTGTCAATGAGAGCCATCTTTTCAATGAGATGTTAAACCAAGATCTTGGCCTTCTGTGGTGATTAAAAATCCCATGGCACTTCTTGAAAAGAGTAGGGGTGTACACATTACATTACAACATGCATTATATTGTTATCGACACTTCAAAATATAGTGAATAATTACTTTAGTAACACTTTATTTTATTAACAAACCATTAACTAAAACTTTTAGCGAAATAAACTACTTTGCTGCTTATTAATAGTTAGTATGGTAATAGTTGGGTTTAGGTATTTGGTAGGATAAGGAATGTATAATAAGATCATACTATATAAGTATTAATTTAGCCAATATCTTAATAATAAGCACGCAATAACACAGTAGAGTTAATAGTGGAAATTGGTACTTTAAAGATTTACCTACACTTATCATTTAAACTTTTAGCCCTGGTTTAGAAGACTAGGCTCAGGGCTAGTCCTAGACAAAATTGCATGTATGAGCTGAATTAAAAATAACATACAGTGACATAAACAAAATGGATGTCATTGCAATAGAATAGTTTTAAGATACCAACTAGTAAAGTGTTTCATTCATTCATTTTCTTTTCGACTTAGTCCCTTTATTAATGAACCACCTACTTATCCAGCATATGTTTTACGCAGTGGATGCCCTTCCGGCTGCAACTCAACACTGGGAAACATTCATACACACTCATTGACACACATACACTTGGGAAAATTTAACCTACCCAATTCACCTATACCACATGTTCTTTGGACTGTGGGGGAAACCGAAGCACCCGGAGGAAACCCACGCGAACATGGGGAAAACATGCAAACTTAACACAGAAATGCCAACTGACCCAGCCGAGGCTTGAACCAGTGACCTTCTTGCTGTGAGACAAATGTGCTACTCACTGCTCCACCGTGCAGCCAGTAAAGTGTTTTTCTAAGTCATTTTATAAAAGGTGCTCTGCCTTACAACATGTAAATGATACTGATTGAAAATGCTATTAAGTCAAGTGATCTTTATTTCTAAAGCACTTTCTCAATGTAGATTATGTCAATGCTTCTTATGAAGACTACAGAATAAAAAGCTGTCGCAATATTTCAGATTGTGGAAACATTCCAGCATGTCAGGGCCTCTAGTTCATTAACACTACTACAAGTCTTGTTAGCATTAATTACTTTAACTAAACTCATGATGAAACCTGCAAAAGCATCTATTTAAATGTGATGTTAATTTCTTAGTAAATTCCTAATAACGTATTCAAATGTGTTTTTTTACTAACATAGTAACAGTAATAAATATGATTATTTTTTCCACTGTTAATTTTAACACATTATCTAAGGTTTACTAATGAGACATAATTATAAAGTGTTACTGATTGTACTTCATAGTTATTGGCAATTTATTTAAACATTTATTTACTCAATATAATTATATTCGATAAAGCATATTTTTTTCCTGTTCTTTTGTTACTATACCTGTTAAAATATCCTTTTTTGCAGCTTATATCATGATAATTCCATATATCATGATAAAAATTTCAGCAATTAGATGCAGCTAGAAAATTTATACCATCACAAGCCTATCAATTTTAAATGAGTATATGAAATTTGGCAATACTACATAATCATGTTGCCACATGTGTTTTCATTCACAATATGACAGTGAAATGACCCTGAACTGCATACTTCACAATCTCTTCAGAAGATGCATCTGAGTACTATTCACTTACTCTTTAAAAACATCATTATTATTATTATGTGTATATGAATCCATTCACTTGATTTTTATTGACTGAGTTAAGAAGTAATCAATTTGTTTTACTGTTAGTGAATAAATGATTTAATTAGTGAATCCAATATTCTGTAGTACACAAAAAATATATTTATTTCTGTCATAACAACTCTCTGAGATTTAGTATAATAATAAATATGTATACAGTTATGTTGATGTGTTTGGTCTTCAAATCAAATACGGAGAGTCTCAAAAATCCTTTGAGGAACCACTTTCTTCCGTCACTCATTCATATGAGCAGAAGCCTAATTCACCAACGTCATTTTAGAGCTAGTATTTGAATGATTCTCTAGCATAATATCATAAAGTTATATAGTATAAGTATAAGTATAAGTATAATAAAGTTATGACAAAACAGATGATTTTTACTGATATTTTCCCAGTATTTCTCTGTTACAATCAGGATACAATAATTAACCCCAAAAAGCCAAAGCAGTGGAATCACTACCAGTTTTTGTGGCTGTAAATACAGCACTACAAAATATACTTTATGATAAGTATATGCTGAGAAAATGCTGTTTTTCTACCATAAGGACTTATTATGTGGTCTCTGTCTCCATCTTGTGGCGGAACGTCAAACGTCACTTTCTTTGGTCTGCTTAGACAGGCTAATGGCGGCCAATACACTGAATCCGATGCTCCGAAGTAGAAAATATTTTAAAATAGCCACTATCCTTATAAATAAACTGCATGGTTGCAACCAAAATAACTATATTCTTGATTACAAAAGCCTCAAACGTACATTATGTTGTCCAACAGCAGCAATATGTGTCAAACTGTAGAGTCCTCTGCTTGTCGCTATATGAAGGGTTGAAGAGGCAGTACGAATGTTGTCATTTGCAGAATATTGCATGGCTATCATCAAATCAGATTAAAGAACCAGACAGAACTGTTGTATAAATATAAATAAATAAATAAATATATATATATATATATATATATATATATATATATATATATATATATATATATATATATATATATATATATATATATATAACCCCATAGCAGATCTAAACACAGGTGGAGCTGGGGTGAAGGATGGTCTCTGAAAATCATCCTGCAACATTTCAGTGTAGAACAACACTGAGTATTAAAATGTTAAGGAGCAACCGAACTTTGTATATATTTTTTCCCTGGATGAATCAAAATGTGAAACAAGTAAATAATTGAGTCATAATTTGAACTACTTATTTAATCTGTGGGGACTTGAGCTCACTTTCATTTCATTTTGACTATTTCCTCATAAACCCCTGTCTCTTTCTGTGTTATACGTCATCAAGGTTTACAGAACCAAGTCTGTCTTGTTAGAAAGGTGTGTGTAGATGTGTGTACCAAGTAATTGCTGTCAAATTGGAGGGGTGTCAGTTTGAGTCCCCGGGGTCAATCCGGTGGTTTTGAGAGAGTGTCAGAGAAAAGCGTTATTCTAGTGCCTGCAATAGTCTACTCACACAGGTGAAGGCTGGAGAGATCTTGATGAAATATTAAAGGCCTGTGAGCTGATGCAGGGCCAGGGTGAGGGCACTCAGGGGGCACTGTCTTCTTAATTACTGTGTGCGGAGGTTTCACTATTTCATTTGGGAAAAATCCCAGATTGAGGTTATGTTCAAATTGCCCTTCTTCTGCCACAGACTGAGCTGGACTACAGTGCCCGGAGGACACGGCTCCTGATTTAATTAATGCTTGGGTGTGTTATGCCCCATGTTAGTGGGGGGTTTGACGAGTCATTAGGTAATAATAATGCCGGCAATCTCCATTAAACAGCATATTTAAGAAACAATGAAGGCGAATCGATGACATAAAGTTGCAATCAGACATTTGAACAGTGTAAACAGCTCTTCAGATTAATGTTCATCATTTGCACAAATGAAGTTAAACATACAGTCCAACTATAAAGGGGATTTATATGTGTGCCGGCCTGTGTTTCAAAGATTGGCATAGTTAAAGAGCCAGCCGTGGTTATTAGTGTTATTAACGTAATCCCTCTCTCCTCATGGTCTCCTGGAGCATTGATCCTCCAAAATGGAGTATGGATCCCACTTTATCCACTGTCTTACAACAGCTCTGCCTCACCTTGTGTGTTTTGCCTGTTCCTTCATCGACACTGGATATTCAGAGCTGCTTATGTGATAATGTGGATTCTGATGCAAAACAATTCATGATTATGTGTTTAATAGCCTGTCAAGATTCTGGTGACTAGCTACTATATGTTTCATTTTCTCAGAATTGAAAATATTTGAAATTATGCATGTAGGTAATTCTGGAAAGTTCATATTTGGAGGTTGAGAGTTGTATTGCTACATCAGGTGTTTTCATGTCACTTTGGTTGGAGTAAGTTGGCAATTTTCCCACATATAATATAATATTCAGAAGAGGGCTCCCTCTGGTGGCTGGGTGAAGGACACACTAGTTATGATTGTAGAGTGAGCCCTAAAATTACTAAAACTGCAACTGAAATGAAAGACACTGTCACGTCTGCTGTGATTATAGGAATCACAATGCAAAATCTGACAGAAACCAGTTTACTGAGCCATAAAGGAGATCACAGGAAATACTAAGCAATATCTCTAAAATAAAGATGGTAATTGGCAGAGAATAGAAAAAAATAGAAACAAGTACATGATCTATGAGTGACAAAACAAAATTAGAGTCACATACACATAATAAAACAAAACTTTGAAATATGTATAACAATAATAAAAAAAAAATATTTTAAATATATTATACTATAATACTGTATTTAAAGATATATCTTTAATTCGTTTGTAAAAATGAATGGGCAATACAATCAATACTGTAAGATTCCATTCTATAGGGTGTATGCAGAGCTAATGTTTCTTCCCATACTGATAAACTTTGGGTAAACGGTTAATGTGACTTTTTTCCATTTTATATGGTTTCTTTTACAGCATTGATGCTGTAACATAATTAAAATACAATGCATTAAACAGACTTTGGCATTCATTTAGTTGCTCAAGCGTAAAACGAGATGAAAAGCTGTTTACACGTACGCGCCCGTCAGGATTAGCAAGTTAGCGCAGAAGCTCCATTGAATATACTGGGGTAAAATAAATGTTCATATTTTAAAGACATGGCGGGGAAAATTTTTATTTAATGCAGTGAATTCTTGTACATTCTGAGACCCACTTTATATCGGATAACACTCAGCCAGTGGAGATCACTGATTTTTAAAGAAAACAGACCTTAAACACAATTTTGTAATGGCATACAGTTCATCGGAAGCGCTTGACCCTGGTTGCTGACAAATTAAAAGTTCTTCCACATACTTTTGCATATACCCTATTGGCCAAACAATGAAATACAATGAATGGTCGAAGATTAAATTTGTGTAAGCCTTTTCTTGCACTTCTGAAAAGAATTCTGTTATTTATTGGAATTTATTTATATTTGTTTTCAACTCTGAATTCAATCTGACTTTTAAGTGACCGTCAAATTTAGACTATCGTTCATGAGTTAGAGTTTTGATTCATGTCTGATCCCATACTCTTCAGTTATTCATTGCCGCACAGAGTTTTCGCGCCCTGGGGTTAAAGGATCTCGACATTCTGAAGTTAGTCAGAGCATGTTGGGTTAACTAATACCCAATTAGTCTGGTTGCCTTCTCCTCACTTGTACTCGTCACGTTGTGTTCTGGTGTTCCAGTGTTTCTTGTGTCATGTGACTTCCCAGTGTGCTATTCCATGTGCTTCTGTGATTATCGTGTGCTCTTTTGTTGTATTTACCCGCCACTAGTTAGTTTCATGAGTTTCACCTGTGTCTCACCCCAATGTGTAATTAGTTTAATGATGTCCTGTGTATTTAAGCTCTTGTGTTCAGTTCATTCCTTGTCTGGTCTTGAATAGTCATCGCTAGATGTCTCGCCTGTGTTTAAATGGTCCAGTGCCTGTACGTGTCTTTGTTAATAAATACATGGTTTCTTGTTAATTCCAGCGTTCCAGTGCCTTTGTGAAAAGTTAAAGCTTCATTTTGAATCAAATCATGACAGTACTAAAGGTGTTGTTCATTTTGTCTGTTCCACACCACTTGCTAAATCAGCGACTACCAGAAATCAAATAGTCTTGTGCGATTCATTTGGATATCATGTACACAGGTCAACATGGTTCCAGGCTCCACATAATCAACTGGATATAAAAGATTTCAGGAGAATTCAGAATGTATCAACTTAACACTTTATTGCAGATGTAAATGCACAACATCAATTACTCAAAGACAAATCAAACACCTGAGTATTTATCGGAACCAGAGGTGAAGGAAAGTTCAGGGAAAAGAGCTAGAATGTGTCAATCCTGGGCCTGAGTTGTAACTTGTTTTATTACAAGGAACATTTAAGGCTGAGTAAAATCCATCCCTACAATACAATAGGGTAAAATTTATTAAAGAGCCCCTATAATGCATTATTAAAGGTCATACTTTGGTTTTGGGGCATCTCCAACAACAGGTTGATATGAATGTAAGGTAAAAAAACCCTTTCATTGTCTTATAATATACATTTATTTTTACCTAATTATCCTAACAACTCCCATATGGTTCATTCAGTAATTCATTAGTTCCCAAACCCCTTCTTAGCATGATGCTAATCTATGCTGATTGGTCCGATGACCCAGTGTGTTGCGATTGGTAGACTGCGTTCAGCGTGAAACAGAGAGAAATGCCCACCACGGCTTATAAACAATTTTGACGAAGGCAGAGTGTATGTGTGAACCCAGTGCAGTTTAACACCAGCATATTGCTCCATTCTTAACCTTAAGTAAAAACAGTGACACATTCAGTATTAATCCACATAGTGGCAAAAGCTGAACTATTTTGAAACTTCACCACCGCACAGGTAGGAACAGCTGACCGTGGCCATAGCAACGCCAAACAGCAGTGGATCGCGAGCTCACAAACGCATTTAAATCCGTAAACAAAGCAGCACACGTCGCCTTTTCAATGAGGTTTTAGATGCGATATGAGAATACAAAGAGTTAACCAGATACAGTACAAGCCGCGTGGGGCGGTTACAAGTAACGAAACACAATTAAATACATAATTTGCAAGCTATAGAAAACAAGGAGGCAACTATTTTAATCGCACTTACTTACACTTGTGAAATGGAGGACAAAACTGATCCATGAACGGTGTACTGTAAAGTTCCTGTCAAGCTCTGACAAAGTCCCATACATCAATAGTCTTTACTGATCTTTCCTTTAACAAACAGCCGATGATTCCTCAGTTGTTAGCTTGTGCATTGCTGAAGCACTCGTCAGAAAAATGACAGGAACACAGCACAAGGCTGGGGTCATAATAGAGGTATTTTTGCAAAAATAATCTTCTACCACTGACTCTTCACCAGCTCATCTTTGGGTAGAGAAAGTAACTAACTTACCCTCACACTTTAAAGTGCAGCATCTCTGCGACATGATTCAACCAGGATCGGCTACAGTGTTTGTCTTCCTCTTTTTCTTTCTACAGTGTTTGTGGGTGGGGCCAGTGGTTTGAATTTTCCCGGGTCTGCGTGTGCAACAAATAGGTGGGGCTTAAGTTCAGTATCAACATCCCACAGACACAGCTAAAGACTCATAACCGCGGCGATTCATTCGAACCACTACAGTAAAAGGTGAATCTTTTGTAGATGAATCAATAGTTTTAAACCCTGTACACTTTCATATTTAAGCCTTAGCTTTATATTTTACTTCATTTCGAGCTGTGTTACACACTGCATGGAAGGTCATTTTCAAAAACCCATAATAAGGGCTTTATAATTTTAGACGATGAATTAGCTAAATGCTAATCAAGCTAAATCATTTTTGTTTGTAGAAATGAAATTGTTCATAATTGTTCACAGAACATTAATTGATGTTAACAAATACAACTGGATTTTAATATTGTGGCTTATTAGTAAATGGTAAAATGAGCATTAAGTAAAATTAGTAAATACTTTAGCATAATATTTTTATTGCTAGTGAGGTATAATTCAGATTTTAAAATTGCAGTGTTACCAGATCATGCATCACATGGTTGAATATGAATATGTTTTCTTGTTATTATAATAATAAGCTTGTAACACGTGTAGGGAAACTTTTTTATTTTCTCCATAAGAGAAAATGTTAAAGGTCCACTGATCTCTACACCAACAAAGCCTCATCACTTGGTTCCCCCTGGACACCAGAGAGTGCGGCAGAAAATCCGTCAGCCCTAAAAGAGCTTGTTGCTGAAATTGATTAGCATTTAGATTGTATCTAGTTTGATTCAAAGGAGGAGAGGCTACAGATGGTTCGAAAGCAGCAGATTTAGAAGTAGATTTCTGAAAACTGTCAGTAATTGGATGCATTTACACGCAACTCGTTCCTGTTTTCTTTTAGGCCCGCACATCCTCCACCCACATTGTTTTAAATAAGGGACCCGGGTCTGTTATCTAAAGTCCTGCCATTACTCACCATTAATATTTTTAGCTCATAGTAGCAACAGCGCATTTATCTACTTCATCAGAGATTCCTCTTTTGGGAAAAAGGCCCGAACCACGACGTCTGATCTCAGATACTAATTTTATCATATGATACATTTATTAGTATAAATATAACATCCACTAAAAACCGCATGACTATAAACCAAATGAAGTTCGTTCATCTTCCCCTTCCCGAAGCCCATGTGCATTCTTCATCGCAATGGATAATTCTACAACATATTCCTATCAGTATGCTCTTTCCAAGGGCTTGACATTAAGAAGAATAAATAGCACTGGTTTCACAACACCACCTAATTCATCAAAGTCGCTGCCACGGGTACATGCCCAGTGTGAATGATCAAACACTGGCTGGGCTTTTGGCTCATGCTGAAGGCACCGGTGCATTAGAAGGCATGAGAACTGTCTGCTAATCAGGAAAACTATCAGTCCCTTTCATGAGATGCATTAAAAGGCCACGGTTCTAGAGTTTCAATACAATAATCCGAAAACGAATCAATTTTCTGGCAAAATCTAGTGAGCTACCGAACATCAAGGCATGTTTTTTTTTTTTTCATTTAAATGCACAAGCTGTTACTGAAACGCTGAATGTAATTCACAGTCACTGTGTGGCCCTTCTGAATTAAACACATTTGCAAAGCATCAGGTTAGCGCCTTGGAAACCACGGTAAGATTCACAATACATCACACCGCTCAAGGCCTGACTCATCTCAGCCTTATTAGTGTAAATGACAAGTCTTTTGGAGTGCAAAGAGGAAACGTGGAGTTGGCACCAATGAACAAGATTTTTTTCTCCAGTTCTTAGGTGATTTGATGCTGATTGTAGTGAATTACTGGATACTGATAAAACATTTCTGGTCATGCGTATGTTGTGGGATCTTTATTTATCTGCTGCCCTCTGCTGGAGACTTTTTATGAGGAATTCTAGGTTTTGAACATGAAAATCTTCTTTTGTGAGGTCTGCTGTTGAATTTTAACCAATTTTAAGCATTAGAAAGCACCACCATCTAACACTGTTTTAACTCTAGTGTGCTTTGGGAAAGTGTAATTCAAAAAACTGTGTTATTCACCTAAAAGCAAAAACACACACAAAAAATGGGAGAAACATTTATGTACTTTAAGTAGGAAAAGAGCTTCAATTTTTAAGAAAAAACAGATATAACAAGATAAAAATGTTTATTATAAACCTTATTATAAACACCAAATTACCTCATAATTTACTCTCCCTCATGGTTTTAAAACTTAATGTTACTTCTGTTAAGCACAATTTTTATTTCATGGTCGTGCATCACCTCACAAAAGCTCATCTTTTTTGCTTTAAATAGATTAAACTTTTTGGCATTTATGGTTATTAGAAGAACCTTTAATAATCTTGATGAATCTCCATGAATCCCCCCACCCCTAATAAAAAGGCCTGAACCACAATGTCTGATCTCAGATACAAATTTTATCATATGAAACATTTATTATTATAAATATAACATCTACTAAAAACCACATGCTGGTGACTTTTTATGAGGAATTTTTGGTTTTGAACCTAATAACTATTCATTATGCTTTTGTGAGAAGAAGTTTCGTCTGTTGTTAAATTTGAACCATTTTTAAGCATTAGAAAGCACCACCAACACTCGTTTAACTCTAGTGTGCTTGGGGAATGTGTAATTCAAAAATCATAAATGTGAAAAAAGAAAAAGTGTTATTCACCTAAAAGCAAAAGCACACACACACAAAATGTAAGAAATATTTATGTAAATGACACAACCAAATTGTACAGCTTACAAGAATGTTTTAAATTATAAACAATAATATCCAGTATTACCTCATTACTTATTAGCTGAAAATTTACTCTCCCGTGTGGTTTTAAAACTTTATGAGCACAAAAAAAAAGATCTTTGAATATATTACACCCTTAAAAAACAAATCTTTATTTGCATTTATGGTTCCTTGAAGAACCTTTGATATCCATGAATCTTTCACTAAAAGAAAGACTTCTATAGCATCACTTTAAACCCCCCCTTTGTTCATCCTGGCACCTTTAAAGAAACTACAACATTAAGGTAGATTAAACTCCATTAGCAGCTTTTTTTGTAAGAATTTTTTGAACCGTTCATGTGTACCATACCAGAACTATGTGCTCATTAATGAACTGCCACATTCAACTTAATACAGTTTGATACTGTGACACATTTATCTGCTAAAGACTTATCAGTTAACATCACATCCATTGTACCATTCTCGCACTTCCTTTTTCAGTAATCGTATACAAGAGATGCTGAGACTGCTTGCACTATGCATTGAACTTAACATTCTCAATATAAACTCTGTTCTACGAAGAATAGCATGTCAATACCATTTTATTTTAAAACGCATGCTGTGCGTAAAGGAATAACACCGAAAATAAGACTACACAAACGCTAGACTACAGGCTTTGCAAATGTTTTAAAAGTATGAATTGTCATTATTTTCCTTCATTTCAGTTATCCCACGGTGATGATTACACTCCATATGCATGTGGTGCCATGGAAAATCCATTTGCATTGTGGCTTTTAAAACATTTCACATTAGTAGTCTATTTAAACTGCATTTAAATAGTTCCACATTAAGATAAGAAATATGATGCTGTGTGGTTTTACTTGTTTGGGATGTTAAATGTTCCATTTATGATCATATCGTGTGCAAAAGAAGCCATTTGGGAACAGTAAGACAGATTTGCTATTCATATTTGATATATACTTTATATAGCGATGCATAGAAACAACAGGAAAAATATTCACATTGCAAAAAAAGATAATAGATGTGTAACAACATTTTCCCTTCAAATGAGAAGTTATTTGATTGTACAGTCACAAAGTGAACACTGTTTGCACTTGTAATTATATTCTCTTATAATACAGTAGCTAAGTAACTTTTTTAGAAATCATAAGGCAGCTTTACAAGCATTACACTTCTAAATGCAAACAATGCAGTCTCTTGGTGAGGAGAACTTAAAATTACATTCAGTTCACTCACAATGGCATAATTACAATCGCATGCATCTCACATAATAACACTGTAAAATACTGTTAGCCACCCATATGGTGGAAAACTATCATCTTTGTTTTCCAGTCAAATTGAATATGCCTCTGATCCAAGACTTGCATCTGTTTCTCATCTTCAATGGTGAGCAATATCTTTTTGTCTGTCCTTTTCACACTTCTAAACGATCAAGTCTCAATTTTGTCTGTTAGATTGCAGAATATATACAGCATAGCTAAGTACACCCCATTTTGAATATTTTTATCCATTTCACAGTGAATATAGGCAATGTATTTTGGTGCATTTAAACAAAACAGATTTATTAAACAGATATATTTATTGAAATAATATTTTAGTAACCAAACATATTTGGAAATTGAAAGATAATACAATTAAATTCAAGAAAAATATTGCAAAAAAATTTCAACAAAAATTTCCTTTTTTATTGCTTCTCTTGATTTTCCCTCTTTTTAAAATTTGTATTTAATATTTTTCTATAACATATACATTTGGGTGTTCTAATTTTTGGACAGTTATCCTAAGTTATTTTGTTAGATAAGCTCCAGATCTGGCTTCAGTACTGACTAATCTAATGTATATGCACAAATATCATTTTGTATAGCTTCCATGGTTTTCGCTACATTCATTCTTCCATGGCGGGGCGCGACACTAAAATTCATCCCGCCATGGCTACATTTTGGATCAAATAAACTAGAAATTCCAAGAGTTCAGTCAAAGCAGGGTGAATCGGCTTTCAGCTACTACGCCCCTCACTGCTGGAATCAGCTTCCAGAAATGATCAGATGTGCTCCAACATTAGGCACATTCAAATCAAGACTGAAAACACATCTGTTTAGCTGTGCCTTTACTGAATGAGCACTGTGCTACATCCGACAGATCGCACTATTCTATTTTTCTCTTCTTTTTCACTCTTTTATAACACGTTTTATCTGTTTTTATACTTATTTATTTTTTTTTAACCATTTTTATTATTTGTTTTTATTTTTCTTATACTTGTTTCCTTTATTCCTGTTTGTGTAAAGCACTTTGAATTGCCACTGTGTATGAAATGTGCTATATAAATAAACTTGCCTTGCCTTGCCTTGCCTTACATTACAGCTTCTCATTCAAAACATTCAGTTGTTGTTTTTTTTTAATAGCCGGTTATAATCGCACCAAAACATATTAAAAGGTAAGTGAATTATAACAGTGTGAACTTTTCTGTAACCGTAGTAGTGCTGTGTGTTATTTGTTTAACCCTTTATGGTGACATGCTGTCTGACTTGACTGACTGACTGACTGACTGACTGACAGATGCGTGATGCATGAGGCCAGCAAACACGACATCGCTCTCAGTTAAGATGAAAACAGTTTCCATAATTATACTTTATAGATAAAGTCGATGGCTCTGCATATAATGACTTTATCTTGCTGGAGTTTATAGTCGTTTCACTTTATTACAGGAAGCATTAATACCGCTCTATAGGTCTGTTGGAGACATTCATAAATATTCCTAGCAAATCGAATAAATGTTGGAGACATACTTTATACATAAACGAACTAAATCGCACTTCAGCAGCGTCTATTTGAGAGCACACAAGAAAATCTGCGCTTGAGCAGCGTATATTTGAGGGCGTGCAAGAAGTTTTGTGGACGAACAGAGGAAATCGGCGCACAAGCAAAGAGATTTGCATGCTCGTATTACATAAATGCGATCGCGACATGTAATACTGCGCTCACGACATTTGTCATTGAAATAACGACATAGGTAGTTGGTAGATTTGTGTAAAAGACCTGCCACCACAGCTAGAAAAAAATCCTAGAAGAAACACTGCCTTCCTAATAAAAATATGAATTTAAAAGAGAAATTTGTGAGGGGTGTACTTATACATGCTGAGCACTGTAAACATTGCCTAAAAATAGTGGAATCAGAGCATAAAACATTTGGTTTTGAAAGCAATAATCTGTCTGCAAAAAGACAACATTTGAGGAAATCATTCTGACACATCAATATAAATCAGTATTATCTTTAAAATATTTATAAAAAAGAATGACTGACTGTGTGTCTTTTATAACCCAGCCTCTCCATCACAGGCCAGCATGTATCCTCAATGAGTTTAATCTCATCAGCGGCCATATTCTCCTTCCACATGTTGACTTTGGCTGGCGATATATCTCCTTCATATATCAGATTATACAAATTTGTGGAAGTAGCATATGTCAGCTGGTTTAATGCAGCTGGTGCAACTGGTATTCCAAGAAAGTTATGTATTGTTTTTGCCGTCTCCTCGGGAAAACTTACAATGTCCTCGAATTTGACTATAAGGTAAGTCTGTGTGGGGAGGCCTGAGCTCACCTTGAGCCCGGCTGAATTGTGAGCCAGCCATAGCTGAGACAGCAGCTGCACAGGGTTGGGATCTGGCTGGGAGAGAATCATTTTTAAAGGATGGAACTGTGAGTCTAGTGTAGCACAGCCCTGATCCATACTATCAGCGTTCCTCTTAAATAGGGTGGTGATGTGCCTTTTTATATTCTTACGCATGTACAAGCTTGGTTTGCTTTTGTAGAGCATTAGATAAATCCATGCACGTGGGTCTCTGACCACATGAAGTGAGCGAAGTGAATGACCTATGACCTCTTGGAGATAAGGCAGCTTTAGGAACCAGCCACCAGTGCCCAAACTCATCACCGGTCTGGCGTTTGGGTACTTAACCAGGTGCTGCCTGAGCTCTTGTATGTATACCATGTCCACAGAAATACCCTTTCCTCCTAAAGTCCTTGATTGTTCTGAAAGCAACATTCTTCTCTTTCTTTGTGTTTTTACTTTGACATCATCCTCTGCTTTATCATTGATCTGGTGCAACTGAATATTCTGTAGGTGAAGTTTCACATTGTGAATTATGGAGTGAAACCATCCCTGAATGACTCGAAATCGTCCATTTTGCGCATCTTCTCTGGACCACTCACAAGCATCCAGCAGGGAGCTGAAAGGAGAAACGGGCAACCGCAGGTAGGCAGAAGGGATTCTGAGGTATACAAAGTCTGAGCTGTTATCAAAAAGGTGCTGAAGGATCTCTGCACCCGAGCCAGGCATGGATGTGATTGTGATTACGGGGAGGACATCAGGGATGCTAGAGTCTGGTGCATCATATATGCTGCTGTCTTTTGACTTACATAAGAGCTCTTCGCAACCATAAAAAACAGACAAGAGTTCAGTCACCCACAAAAATAGCACACAGACAAGAGTGCAGTGAATCAGCATATTGAATGACACATGAAACTTCCTTTTTTTGATTACAAAAGCTAGAGCAAAACATAAAGTCAGCATTGCAGAGATATTAACCAGAAATCCGAAGTCAAACACAAAATCTTTTGTGACTTGACCTGCCAAGGTTTGAATTCCCCTGCCAAACTGAACTATTCTTTGGTTGTCCTCTGTTTTAGCAAATCCTGCAAATCCCAAGTAGCCATGTCTGGCCTCAATGTCAGCATAGTTTGTCACAACTGACACAACAGTCTCGGTGTCGTTAAGAGTCACTGATATCTTTACTCCGTTTTTACTGTTGTCAATGAATCTGCAGTCTGAGACCTTGACATGAGGGCCATGCATCAAGTAAGCCACCCTTGTGATGGGATTCTCCATGTGAAAGGTCACATTTACGAACTGTGTCCATCTCTTTTTGAATTCGGCAGCTTGTTCAGCTTCTTGTATCCTGGCAACAGGACTGGATCCTTGCACGTCCAACCAAAACATTTTGTAATGTGCGTCCCACACATCCATCAAAGCCCCATTGTATTTCCCAAATGATCTGTGAGGAACGTACCTGAAATCAATGTCTAGGTTGTGAAAAAAGGCACTGAAAGAACTGAGAGGAGAGTGCTCGTGTTTTTCGATGTGATCCAGTACAAGCAATGTTTGAGAGTTTAGAAGTACAAGTGACCTATACACACTCTTTAGCTTCATGGCAGATGAATAGGCTGACACAGACTCTCCACTCACAAATAACATGTCCTGATGTGACACAGCATAGATGACCTCCCCGGCTGTATCGCCGACTTCCTTTTCTCCCCATCGTAGCCACTTTGAACATTCCCCCAACTGCCCTTCCCATGGCTCATTACACTGACTGGTGGGTGAGGGGGCAAATACCAGCACATTATTAAGATAGCTGTACTTAGGTCCATACAAGGCCTCAGAGACAAACACCTGTCCATTTGGTGCAAAAGTGAAGGAGTTTTGATCAGGGTGCTCGTGCCCTGGGTTGAAGTTCATCCAGCCATCTACCCAAGAGTAAGGTTGAGCGTGGACTATATCGTAGACTGCTCGCCCTCCTAATTTTGCAGATTTAAATGAGACAAAGGTATTGCCCTGAGCTTGAGTTAACCCTGCTCCATATGTCACCACACCCCAGTTGGAGAAAATATGCATGGCTGCTTTGTTAAAGTCAGACGGAGGCTGCGGAGTTAACTCAGAATCATACCATATGTACTCTGTATGTAAAGTAGCCCAGCGTTGAGCTGCTGATTGCATCATGGGGCCATCTTTAGGACGATGCTTCCTAATTTGCTCTGCCAGCCAGTTTCCTGAGCCATTCCGGAGCACGTATGCATCCAGAAACACAAGCTGGCTCTCTGGCCCATAGAACCAGTTGTAATTGGAGTCCGCAATGCCAACAGTTCTTTGAAATCCAGGAAGCAGAGTGGCGAAGTAAAACATAAAATGAGCTCTAAGCCAGTTGTTCTGCACGTTGTCTATCTGAAAATGACGTAATGCTAAGTAAACATACTGCGTGATGGATTTCGCCGTGTAGCTACCATATGCAACACCCTCATCAAGAGAGCCATCGACGATGTGACTGAGGAGAAACATGGTCTTTTCCATGTAGTTCACTGATATTTGTTTCCATATCATTGTCTCTGGATCATTATGTTCCCCTGCCACAAGAGCACCAATTAGGATAGCTAGTATGTTAGTTGTCTGGTGGTTCTGCAGGAACTGCTTTCCCCATCCTCTGTGCTTGGAGAGCTCGAAAAGCTCCTCGGTAACAGAACGTATTTTTTTGAGATATCGCAATCTTCTCCGGGTGTCAAGAAAGGGGTAAATGAAATCATATGCTGTGGCAAAACCAGTGAGAGAGTGGGCGATCGGAACCTCATCATTTGGAGCACTGGACACCATCCAATCTGGATATTCCACCATTCTGTCCATGTACTCAATCAAAAACTGAGAGGCGGCAGCATCCTCAGGTTGAAGCAGGCAATATAGTGCAAGAGGAGGCAAATTGTTGCCATAAATCTCATTCCATTTCTTGCCGAAATCCTCATGGTTCACTGGAGGCTGGTAAACAGCTGCATTAGATAACATAATAGAAACAGCATTTCGAATCACTTGAAATATGCGTCTATGTGTAGTGCTGGCCCTCTTTTTCATTAAACGCACCTCTGTGTGATCAAAGTATAGCTTGGGGTGAAGGTGTTCTGACAATGTGGCATTGTCTCTTTGGTGCTCATTCAGAGACACATATCTGTCTGAGGCAGATGAAATTCCTACTGCCAAGACACAAAGCAGAAACGCAGACCTCTGCATGTTCTCCATGACCATGATACAAGAAACAGATGTGGTGCTTTTCTCTTCGAAAGCTCCTCCTCTGAAGCGCCCAAAAATGTTTTTATTAGTCCAACTTGTACTCACATGTCGGGCTGCAGATATTTTTCATTTTCATGCACAAAAAGTGTCCATATAGAAGTATGTGTAGCGAATAGGAACCATTCACATGTCTATGAGAAAACATGCTTTAAATTCCCATATATGGACATCCGTGAAACTTGATGAACCCACGCAAAACTTCCTAATTTGTTTGAACGCGGTTGTTTTTGTCTGAATATAAATGTCATCATCCTCGCGGATATTTAAAGCGTTATTTGAGCGAAGTGACAACGGAAATGTCAAAAATGCAGATGTGTCAAAGAAACTTCCGTTGTTAGTATCCTGTTTCCCGCGAGTCTTGTGGAGTTTTCCAGAGAAAGTTGCTGCGTTTGTCAGTAACTCTTCACAACACCATGTCACTGTTAGCACCCTTTACTCAACTTGTGACACGAAAAGCGAGATAATCCATTAATCCACTTTGAGGTGAGGGAAACCGCTTGCTGGGACGATCCTATGTGATGATGTTTTCTCTTCAGGCATACGACCAAAGAACATAAGCAGAGTTCATAATGCTTACAAGCCATTTCAATGTCTCTTTGTAGGTTTAATGATAAGATTTTCTCTATCATATTCTTCGTCCGCCACAGATCTGGCTCATCTTCATCAAGGCAAATCGTTTTTCCCATCTTCCTAGTTATCTAGTAGCCTAACTATTGCTTCTGCATTGGTAATTTTTAATGTGGTCAACAGATGGCGTCATAATATCACATTGGCTGGATTTATTAACCAGTGTTTTTATCACTTGATTTATAAATGATTAATCAAATGGAATTACTATCTACTATAAAGTAGTTTAATAGATATGATTTATTGTATTAGAGTCATGTTGACTTTGAAGCAGAGAGTGTCCTCTTTCACTTTCAATGTTTTCAATTCTATTCAAAATTGCTTTATTGGCATGACTGTAAGTGATACAATGTTGTCAAAGCTTGAAATATGAGGACAAATATAAAACTACAATAAAATAAAAGAATATAAATAAAATATCATAATGATTTAAACTTAAATAAACAATGTAAGTTATATTATAGTTATATTAATTTGATTTGCTTGTTTCATATGGTGGAATCTATAAAAATAATGCGTCATCCAAGATATTTCAACTTTATTTGATAAATAAAACAATCACAATATCTTTGATGCAGACTAGGAAACAAATTCATAAAAAAAAAATGAAAACCGTATTACATTTTATGATACTGTAAAGATTAACACAATGCAAAGTAAACAAACAGTCCATGTTAATCCTCTTTCTTTGCTTCTGAGGTCTTTTCTGTGCTGTCGGGCTGCGATTCTATTGCCTTCTTTGTCTCCAAAGCAGGGCTAGCTGTAGCTTCTTCCTCAGGTTTCTCATCGTGCGCAGGTACAGCAGTACATGTAGCATAGATAACTAATACAACTACACCCACTGGCAGTCCAAGCAAAAAACAGGAGAAGACCGGTGCTGTCTCGACCATCGACTGGGATCAGGGAGAGTTATGTTAGTTACTAGGACAACAGTGACCTAAATATTAGCCTCAAGTAAATATTTGATGAGGATGTGATCAGCCGTGTGTTTTGGTTTTTGATGTGTTAAGCTTTTTGTAAATATTTGGGGGGGGGGGATGTAAATCTAGTGTTAGTCAGCCTTACCATCACAGTATTCTTCCCCTTATAGAAAAATCTCTTAGTGCACTGCCAAAATCCATTTCCTCCAAGGAGCTGATTAGGGAGAAAAAGGGAATTGTATTAAGGAAATATGACAAAGCAGACAGAAGACAGCATTCTTGTTCCGCATACCGTTGTGCTGCCATCCAGAACACTGTTGAGGAACTGAAGCAAATCCTCAATGGTCTCAATGTTGCTTTCGGGTAGATAGTATCCATCAATGGACATGTTCAGCACAATGATGGAAGGCATCGCAACTTCTCTGAGAAGAAGGAACACATTTGTGGCGATTATATATAAAAACATGAAATCAGAACGCTGAAATCTGATTCAACTCACCCCATAATTAAACCGTTGACATATTCGTTACCATCCACATAACCAAACTGGAAATCACTATAGGAGAAAGGAAAATCAACATTGTCTTTGTTAAGAAATAACTCTTGATGCTGTTTTTGTTCGTACAAATGTGCTTCTTACCTTTTATAATGGTCTCTGTATTCTGTAGACACCCTTTCCATCAGAGTTTTGTACCTAAAGAGAGCAATTTAAAGTTTTGGAAATGAAGTAATGAGAAAAATCCTGCCAATTGTCACAACTCGGAGACTTCTGTGCATATTTTCTAACGTTGTTTACCGAATGCTTTCTTCAGATGGATTTTTCTCATCTACTACTGCCAATGCCACCAGTTTACCTATCAGGGATGTGTGAGAAATGAACAGCGACACAACAAATTATGCATGCACGCAAAGCTCACATAATCACAATCTGTCAAAGCATCGTTTTCACACATAAAAACTTGCCAGAAAATCATCATGGCTGTTATGTTTTATCATCAAGTGGCAGAAATATAGCAATCACTCAAATTAGTGTTAAAGTTTGCTAAAAAAAATATTAATTTAAGAAAAAAAAAATCTATATATACAATATATATGTATATATATACACATACACACCCTCACCGGCCACTTTATTAGGTACACCTGTCCAATTTCTCGTTAATCCAAATTTCTAATCAGCCAAACACAGCAACTTAATCCATTTAGGCATGTAGACACGGTCATGATTATCTGCTGCTGTTTAAACTGAGCATTGAAATAGGGAAGAAAGGTGATTTAAGTGACTTTGAACGTGGTATGGTTGTTGGCGACAGACGGGCTGGTCTGAGTATTTCATAAACTGCTGATCTACTGGGATTTTCACACATAACCATCTCTAGGGTTTACAGAGAATGGTCTGAAAAAGAAAATATCTAATGAGCGGCAGTTCTGTGGGCGCAAATGCCTTGTTGGTGCCAGAGGTCAAAGGAGAATGGCCAGACTGGTTAGAGCTGATAGAAAACCATTTAACCACTCAAATAACCACTCGTTACAACCGAGGTATGTAGAACAGCATTTCTGAACGCACAACACATCCAACCTTGAGGCGGATGGGCTGCAGCAGCAGAATACCACACCTGGTGCCACTCCAGTCAGCTAAGAACAGGAAACAGTTTGCACAGGCTCACCAAAATTGGACAACAGAAGATTGGAAAATCATTGCCTGGTCTGATGACTCAATTTCTGTTCAACATTCGATGAAAGGGTCAAAATTTGGTGTCAACAACATAAAAAGCATGGATTCATCCTGCCTTGTATAATGATTCAGGCTGGTGGTGGTGGTGGTATAATGATGTGGGGGGTATTTTCTTGACACACTTTGGGCACATTAGTACCAATTAAGCCACAGTCTACCTGAGTATTGTTGCTGACCATGTCCATACCTTAATGACCACAGTGTACCCATCTTCTGATGGCTACTTCCAGCAGGATAACCCGCCATGTCATTAAGCGCAAATCATCTCAGACTGGTTTCTTGAACATGACAATGAGTTCGCTGTACTCGAATGGCCTCCACTATCACCATATCTCAATCCATAGGATGCGGTCAAACGGGAGATTTGCATCATGGATGTGCAGCCAACAAATCTGCAGCAACTGCATGATGCTATCATGTCAATATGGACCGAAATCTCTGAGGAATTTTCCAGTACCTTGTTGAATCTATGCCACAAAGGATTAAGGCAGTTCTAAGGGCAAAAGTGGGTCCAACCCGGTACTAGTAAGATGTACCTAATAAAGTGGCCAGTGAGTGTATATATATATATATATATATATATATATATATATATATATATATATATATATATATATATATGTATATGTATGTATGTATGTGTGTGTGTGTGTGTGTGTGTGTGTGTGTGTGTGTGTGTGTGTGTGTGTGTGTGTGTGTGTGTGCGTGTGTGTGTGTGTGTGTGTGTGTGTGTGTGTGTATGAAGAAAAACAAGCATACTTAGTTCTCCCATCTGGTACAGACTGTAGCTATCAATTTGGAAGTATGAAAGAAAGCGTTCTCGATTTATCCAGGAAGACAGGTCACCGTCAATAAATTCTATAGAAATGATAGAAAGAAAACAGAGAATAAACTTAATACATTGTGTACTTTTAACAAATTAAATGTCATCATCCGGCCTGTGCAAGCATTATGCAAAGCACTCAGAAATGTTTAACCTAAAACCTTTAATCGCAAAGACACAAATGATCTTTCATGTTATTATCAAACAAAGTGTTTCTGTTCACTCAGTGTGCATTCAATTATGCAAAATATGCTACTTGCACACAGTCAAGCTGTTGACTCAAAGGGTGTGCATTGGATGATAGCCCAGACGAAATGTTCAGAATAAACCATATGACAGAGGAGAGCTGGAACACTTCACTGCGTCTGACTTCTCATCATTTCATATACAAATGGTAAGAAAATGATCACTGTAACTATAATGGTCTACAAAAGTATTGTTTCTATATATGCTCAAGAATCTGTGCAAAACACTGGGTAAGTACAGTACTTTCAGCCTCAATTTTGTTAATGTTAGTAAAGTAACCTTGATTCTAGAATTGTTTGCTGTAATGTACCAAATGACAATAGGAACCTGTGACCTGAGCTATTTTTGTAATTTTTGCGAGCATTGTCTTTTACTGTTTGTTTCTGTTTCTGTTTGCAGAAGGACTACCATATGATAGCTGTTCTGAAAAGTGACCATTTAATAATGTAAATGATGTCAGGTAAGCATTTTACTTTATTGCCTATTGATGAATCGCCTGCAAAGACAAAAATATTACAAACATATGTCTTTGGGTCAAAGACAAGACATCCCATTTTGGTCTCTGCATAGAATTTAGTAAATTTACAAAAGTCCTTTTATATACATAGAATGACATAACTACAAGTAATATGCCTAATATAAAGTCTGAAATATCTTTTGTGAAAATAAAATATGGGTGGAACAATGTCATTCAACGTAACAGGTGTATTTACTGTATATTTAACAGTTAAAAACTGTGAATCACAAAATAATAACAGTTTTTTCTTCAGTGTGTATTTTCACTAGTTTTTAACTATTATTTTCCTCTGACGGATCAGCTAGTAAAACGACAATTCAATTTGATCATTTTCTTGTTCATCTGCCTTAATTCAAGTCCAGCCCTTATTAGACACAGATTTAAGTAGAAATTTGGTCTGGTCTAGTTTAAAATACTATAGCGATGTATAAATAAACAATAATAATGGGCATATTCTAACCGGTTCATGTGAGTGACAAAGCAAATGTTTTTTTAATCCTATTTAAAATATTATTAATTTAATATTAGTTATTATTAATATTTAATTCCAATCTTACTGTTTTATTTATATACATAAACAATTTAAAAATACATTATTATTTTCACACTTATTTGTTTAATCAGAATATAATATACTGTTAAATAAACTGTATAAAGCATTTAAAAGTATTCATTTGTATATTTAAAAAGTTATTTTTATTTCCTTTTTTCCAAATTTTTATGCTAATTTATTAAACATTTGACTGCCATCACCCATTAAGAAATCCATGAAATAATTGTAATGATCTTTCGAATCCGCCTCTTTTAACAGTTTTTTTTTCTCCAGAAAACCAGGGCTCCTACTGGATATTTTTGTACCCATATTTTTATATAGATATGTTTAATAAAAGTTTTTTTATAGACATAGTTTGTATGTAATTATTATTAATAGTTATTCTATTTTGTACTTTATTAAAATATATAAAAAAAGTAAATGATTGTACAGAATTGTATTTTTTTAATCATTTAGTTATTGTATTATATTTGAGAATAGGAAAAACGTTGTGGTTTGAAGCATAGTGATAAAGTATAAAGTTATAAAATATTAAAGAATTATTAAAGAATGGGTATTAAAGAATTAGTTAGTATTTTACTAAAGTTGTTTTACAATACAATATCACAGCAATTTTTTATTATTTTGCGCTAGTGGCTAAAATCAAATAAATTAGTATGATCTCATTTGTACACTTTCATAAATTAAAAACGCTCCAGAGATGTTTTTCTACAATAAAGAGATTATACAAATTCAAACAAATTAGCCACCAAATCGTGTCATTCAAAATAGTCCATTTAAATTAAACAAGACACATTTCAGTATTCAGAGAAAGAAAATAAAAGCTGTATTACACTCTTATTACTGTGATCCTTAAAAACCCTTTTACGTCTTTGACCTTTTCACAAACAGGATTTGTAACGTGCGCTTAATAAATGACAAGATGTCCAAGCACAAGCTTATTTCTGCTTTTCACATATAACAATTATGTCACATCATACTTGAATGTGACACTTTTTAAATGTTTTTTTTTTCTTTTCTTTATTCTATTCTGAAGTCACATGGAGTTATGAGCTGTAATTTGATCCTTATATTTAGGTTTTTTAAATTCTGATAAAAATCTTTGTTTTTTTTAGGCAAACAAAAAGATGTTAAAGCAAACACATAATTTCTCCTTGGAAAGCCACATTGTACACTTTGTTTTTTAACCTCGCTCCATGGATGTGCTAACAATTCATGTCATGGAGGACTCCTCTGACAGTGCCGTGTTCCGGGTCCAGGTTCAGTGTGCTGACACTTTCCTGCTAAACTACTGGCTCCACAAGACCTTCTTCAACAACGGGGAAGTCCAGCAGATCAACACCCTGAGGACAAACGGCTGCCGTGGGCTAGTGTTTGTTTTGAGGGTGCTGCATCGTTCTTCACGCCTCCCTAATTCCCATTACTGGTGCCCTTTTCTAGTAACACTCTGCCTGGATGCCCTGGCATTTCACTACCACCTCCCCTCTGTGCCCCAGTGGAACGGCACCCTTCGAGAGGCGATGAGAGGAAACAGCCTGGAGCTCAGACGCTGATATACTCGAGGCTTTGCTGTTTGCACATCCTGTTAGTTTCAGATATTTGCTTACAAAAACGGCGCACTGGAAGTAGCTCATTTTACCGTTGTAGATGTAGTACGTGCCGTCTTTGAACACTGCAACGACGGGAACATCCTGCAGGGTGACTGCCTATGGAGATGACCGGTTATGAGTTGTTTGTGAAAAAGATAATCAGATTATTTTAGAGATTATTTTACAGAAACATCTTACCTTTGGAAGGATTTCCTCAGAGGCAGTGAAAAAATATGTGTGGACAATATACTCAGTGGCAGCTTTATAGTATTCTTTCTGTAAAAACAAATAATAATAACAATGAAATATAAACTTGTAGATTACATTTCAATAGCAGTAGAATATGAACCATTTTATGTGTTTACCTAGTAATAAATACATGTAATATACATTATAAAATAATAAACTTCTTAATAAAGTAGGCCACTTTTAATTTTTAGAGCCCTTAAAAGGATAATCTGCCCAAAAATGAAGGCAATCGAAATGTTTATGGAAATTTCGTTTGTAGAAAATTAAAGATTATTAGCTGAACCCATTGGAGAGAAGAAAGTTAAATAAAAATACAGGCAAAACAATGATAATCCCAGAGGTTTCTGGTAAGAATTGAGTTCTTATGAACTTAAACAAAACTGAACATTATTACCTTAAGTCCACATCCTTTTGCAAATTGCCCTGGGCATGTTCACAATTTTGTTCGGAGCCATTTGCCCTCTCATTTTTGACTTTCAAAGTGCAGGTACCCATTGACTTACATTTTATGAATCAAATTTTATGAATTATTTAAATGTTTAACCCAAAAAAAAAAAAAACATTTTGGATACCCTGAGGATGAGTAAAATAACAGCATGTTAATGTTTTGGGGGTGAATTATGTATTTAACATTTCTACTAACATTAAATACATACAAGACTTAGGTTTACTGACAAAGTACATGATATTTCTGAAAATTATTATGATTATAGCAAACTGTAGGTGTGGTTATGGCTATAAAGGTTATGGTTATCTAAGTCTTTTGGAGTAAGGTTTTGGCTATGGTTATTAATCACATACAAAATAGTACAAAAATCCATCTATCAAAGGGGTTTCCAAACTCGGTCCTGGAGGGCCAGTGTCCTGGAGAGTTTTGCTCCAACCCTAATCAAACACACCTGAACCAGCTAATCAAGCTCTTATTAGATATAAGCTGCATTCCAAATGGCACACTATGCACTCATGCACTATGTACTTATGCACTTACACATTCAACAGCATAGTATACGTATGTAGTGTCGTCCTAAATTATACACTAATGTTTTTTTATTAAGCGGAAATTCAAACCATTTCCCTGATGACGTTTGACAAATCAGTGAAATAAATGACCAAACTATCAAATAATACCTGCTATGAGTATAACCGCATTCACCATCAGGAGGCGGCATAATCACTCTCGTAGGAGAATTTTGCTTTCACAATCCAAAATAAATAAAGTTATCTAACATGTGCGCCCGATAGCTCCGCCCCTTCCGCTACGTGAGCAAACCTGCGGTCGACGAGTGCGTGAAGTGTCCATCATTCCACACTTCATTTTACCAGTTGAATGAGTGCATTATCCGGGTAATTAAAGTGCACTTATTATTTTTAGAGTTTTCAGTGTGAACGCACTACTTACACTATTTATACTACAAAATGGCGTAGAAAAGTGCATAAGTATGCGATTTGGGATGCACCTATACTTTCTGGCCAAGTGTGTTGAAGCAAGTTAGAGCTAAACTCAGCAGGACACCGGCCCTCCAGAAACGAGTTTGGACATCCCTGATCTAATATGAAACATGACCATAAAATCAACTCCTACTCTGATGCCTGTTATGTAGCATTTGATTCCTATTACATCGAAATTCATCTAGTGTTTGTATATAAACATGACCAATATTCTTTTTTCATATTCTTTACCTTAAGGAGCGAGTCCCCTCCAATGTAAACGAAGATCAGATCATGACGACTCATAACATGCTGGAACAACTGAACACTGGAGAGTGGTCTTACCACAGGTCTAGATTTATTTAAACAAGACAAGAGGAAAGCATGAAGAGAATTAAAACTACAGCACTGACATGAGACTAAAATCTTTGCAGATAATGACAGATACAAGACAATTCGTTATGGTGAGACTCGCTCCAGAGAAATAATTACCCAGAAACTCTATTGGTGAATTCAATAATAGCATCCTTTGTTCTTGGCCCTTTGTAGTCAAAAGAAAGATCTCCTTTAAACCTTAATTAAAAAACAGAACAGAGTCAAATACATCATTCATACAGTTTGAACAATTCTTGAACAATTATTAATTATTAATATAATTAACTCACAGTTTTATGGTTGGATATCCACGAATATTAAACTCTGTTGCAATACCTAAAAACAGAAATCAGGTCTTTATGTTTGCTATATTTCTAATATTTCGAAATATTTGGATATAGCAATGATAAGCTCAAAGTTAGCTAATTTAGTTTAGTTTAATTAAAATTTGACAGGACAGGGTATTGCAGCACAATCGCCTGAAACGTGTCAAACACACACTTGAATCATTCATTCATTCATTTTCTTTTTAGATTAGTCCCTTTTTTTAATCAGGGGTCACCACAGTGGAATGAACCGCCAACTTAT
>NC_079436.1:27266443-27356443 GCF_903798145.1 Danio aesculapii
ATTCGCACAACGACAAGTCGATCAACATTAACACCCGCCCACATTAGTATCTGCCTCCCTGTTGATTGGTTCAAAACGATCCCGTTTAAGAAGTCTCTTGTATCTCAATGGCCGACGTCGACGTCTGTCTACATCAAATGAAAACGTAAGTTTGGTCCGTGGGGAGAGGCAACTGTTATGGAAGTGCTTGTCTCATGAATTTACTTCAGTGTGTTTTCACTCACCATAAGTGGAATATCGTCTTTGGGGATTCGCCGCTCGCTGATTTAGTCAGGGATACAGTAACGGAGCGAAGAGTCTGACAGGATATAGAAAAGAAAGAGCTCGCGCGTTGTTTATCTTCTCTTGACCGCTTCATGTTTGTGGACAGCGCGACAAAACATACGCAGTTGCCCACTTGTGCACCTTAAAATTGCGTTTCAATCGCAAAGTTTGATTGTCTCGCTGAATGAAGTTTTAAGAAGCTCGCACGGTTGTTTTAATACGTCTTGGAGTATAAATATAGGCTAGCCGACGCTCGGTCAAAACAAGCAGCGATATCTGCATGTAAATAAAAGGATTGTAGTGTATGCTACTGCAGAATGCAATGGGACTAAGTGAGGCCTTTCGACCGCATGAATACCTTTGCTTCACGTTCAAGCCTGATGACCAGGTAAGACCTTGAACTTTGTGTCGGATCAACAGGGTTTGGTTTTAAAGTGCGTTAAACTTGAGCACCTTGCAGGCGCGTGTGTCAGTAAACAATTAAAACGCGCGTTGGTGTTCACTTATGAGTAACAGTTTAATGACAGCAGCGCAGTTTGCACCTGATCGCTATTCTCAGCGGTATTCTGGCGTATATTGTTTTGCAGTAACCGAGTTCACTTTCGGTCAGCATCAATAATGCGATCTCGGATTGCAACACTTGCACTTCCGAGTTGTTTTTCGCGTCCGCTTTCTGCTGGCTTCCCTAGTAACTACGCTGGTGAGAGAGAGAGAGAGAGAGAGAGAGAGAGTGTTAAAACATTATCATGACCGGTTTATTCTGCAGTCATAATTGGTGTGTAACGTTATAGCCGTTTGCAAATTCAGCTGTGGAAACATCACCATGGTTTCCTTAAAGTACTTGTTATTAAATTGTAAGGCAGGGTTTATCATCATCCAGTACATCTTTTAATTGTTTATATTAACCTTGTGAACTGTATTAAGAGTTTAACTCTCTGAAGTGTCTTAAGTTTGTTCATTAATATGCCTATTTGCGTCTAAGCACTTCTTAGCAACATCTTGAGCTGATTTCAGTGTTAATGAGATTCATGAAAACCACCCCCTTACTGTTTTTCCATTGTAAAGTATGTCAGATGAATGTAAAATATGTGTGGCATGGGCTGAAAAATGTCTTTGAGACGGTCATGTCCTTCTCATTCCTTATTTCTAATCTTCAGCATGTCAAATATGCATCATACTGTAGCATGTAAAAGAGGTTGGTCTGTCTAATCGCGTGGTTTTTAAATACCTGTGAACCATAGAATGTGAAGGCATTCATTACAACCTCTCCTGGAATTTGTTGTATTGTACTGTATGTCTTTTTGGATGCCAGAGTTGTGGAAGATCAAAATAATTGTCTTGTTGTGGAGCGTTTACTACCATCAGCATTCCGTCATGTCTGTTGTTTTGGTGGAACTCCTTTCTGGTAGACTAGTGCATCATTATTGACTTTGTGTGGGATGCTTATTTACAGACTCGGAGTGTTATTTTGGGAAAGTAAGAGATTGGTATATGGGTCGAATCATGCTGTAAGCTGAACATTGAGTGTTGGCTGGCCTTAAGGCTGTCCTAACTAAAGGCCAAGTTTGAAATGAGTTCAGTGGAAAATTGCCATTGGAATCATAACCAAAACAGCTGTTTTAGGGCTTGTCCTGTAGTCAGGGTGTCCGCGGGTCCTTAAAGTCTTTAAGTATCTTAAATCTCAAAAGCTAAATTTTAGCTTTTAGCTTAAATGTACTGACATATTGTGTAGTAGGTCTTAAATCTTTTTTTTTCTTAATTTTCCTTACCATTCTGGCCATTAACACCCTTTCAGTCACCAACAATCCCAATCTCAATAAAACTTTTACATTTTTATTTAAAATTACATTTAATTTCTTTATTTACAGTAACATTTGTTTTAAAGGTCTCCATTTATTTACTTCTAAGGATACTGACCTGACCTGATGTTTTTTTTTTTATTATAAATTATTATTATTGTCGGGCTGGTTGATTTGGCCTAAAATCCAAATCTCGATTAATTGAACATTTTAACTCAATTGAGATTAATAAATGATTATTATTATGATTTTTATTTATTTTCTTTTTGCCCTCAGAGTTCACAGACAGGTTTTGTACAGTAAAATAAAACTATCCATGATTATTTATTCAACATCAATGTTGAACAAGATATTAAAACACACATTGCCTAAAACCAACAGTCTTTCCTCTTTATAAAATGTGAAATGAAATCATTTGCACTTTCAGAAACGAAATAAATTATTTTCAGTGTTTTTCATATCAAAAGAAGAAAATAAGCCGCATCTCTTCTAAATAAAATAACTCTTGTATTCACCTTATTCTCCGCGTACGAGTGGGCGCAGCCATTTGAATCATTTTGGCTCGAAACTTCCGGTTTTATTCACTTCCATTCATTTTTAAACGTTAAGAACAGCTCGTTTTGCTGCTTGGTGTTGCAAACTGATATTTTCTTATTATATTATTCTACTTTGTCTGTATTGTCATGCAAACACTTGTTTGTAGAGTAAGTAGTTTGACCGTTTTTTGCCGTTTATTATTTCAAGTCATTTCTCCCATAGGCAACTGAATCAGAAGTTCTAAAACAATCGCAAAAACGCACGCAATTCCGCATTGAAGAATAAGGTCAATATCCTGTAAATAATATTTTAATGCAAATAATAATTTTAATGTGATTGAAAATATGGCATCTCTGTTGCAGCTTCCAATCATTGCCAATGTAGTGCAAAGTAAGGCTCAAGAATGGGTCCATCGTTCTACTTGAGCAGAGATCAGATGTGTCTGCAAAGCATCATTCATGAGCGAAGCACAAGCCATTTTAAGCCTTTGGTTTAAAACAAATAAAGCAAGCATCAATAATTATTCTGTACAAATTTTAGCCCATATTTCTCTACAAATTAAATACCATCTTGTAACCACATTATTTCAAGCTAATTTTGCACGTAATTCAAGTCAAAGTGACAGCAGAAGTATAAATCAGCCTCCGCCTTTAATAGAGCTGGGTCACGCTCCACACGTGGTAGGGAAATTAATTGAAAATTACGTCGATTATAGGTTCTGAATGTCAATTTCGATAACTTTTGGTTTTTCGATTAATTGCCCAGCTCTATATTATTGTATTATTAAATGTATTAAATTATAATCTTTTTTAGTCAGGGCTAGTGAAAATCTTTTCCAACTGGGATATTTAAAAAAATCCTTAGAATTTTGCCTAGTCTAAAACTTCATTCATAATGGTCTTAAAAAAAGTCTTTAACTTATATTTAACTTGGTAAAACCAGCACAAACCCTGGTAGTGGTCCAGAGCTTCATACACAGTCCAACACGGAGTGTGCAGTAGTTTTATGAGCCTTCTGTTGTAGATGTTTTATGTACTGCATAATTTAGTGAATGTTTCTGCAAACAAAAACAGAGGGACAGACAACTTTGTTCAATGTTAGACACTTGATTGGCTCCTGTATTACAGCTTTAAAAATCATTGAGGTAAAGTTGGTTTCATATTCGCACATTCGTTCAGTGACAACTTGTGACATGCTCCCTATATTGTTTACCATATTCAGTCTAAAATCACACCCAAATATGACTCCAAATTAGTCATGGGCCGGTATTAGATTCTGACGATATTATAACCTTGGATAAAAATATCATGGTTTCACGGTATTGTGATTGGGTAAAGTTTAGATAGGAGACAGCTGCCGATATATTTGCAGAAGTCAATATAGCATAATTTTTGTGACACTGTACTAGGAATGCTCATTTTGGTTAATTTTGCCAACCGACAACCACTGCTCGTTAAACGAATATTAGCTGTTAACTGGTCAGATTAATATTAAATTATTATTGAATAAAAAAAATATTGATGTATAATTTGTGTCTGACACATTAAACATTGCATTTTAAAATAGTGATTTATTTTAACATGTGAACAACAGTTTACAGAATTTAAAAACAACAGCACATCTTCAAGCACCTGCAGCATTTCCAACAGCATAGAAAAACAGAATAAACTAAATAAAAAGAATCAAATAAATAATCCTGCCCTATATTTTTGTCACTTAAATGACAAATTTAGATTACAAAATGAAAACACTGACTGAATCTTTTTTTAAGAAACCGCATATGCTGTTTGTCCAATCATGTTTTTTTTTTTTTTTCTTCCGCGAATTAAAAATAGCAGACTACCTCAGATCATTCACTCCATGTAAAATATGCATTTAATGAACGGAAACCCTTCTGCTTTCATTTGATTGAAAGATGAAAAAGACGCAACTGACGTAACATGCTTTTTCTGCTCAGAGTTGACTTTCTGTGTCAAAAATTCGAGGCGCGCAGGATGCCGCAAAACACTCACAACCGTTAGTAAACCAGGAAACCCATGCTAACATGGGGAGAACATGCTAACTCCACACAGAAACGCCAACTGACCCAGTCGGGAAAAATAAATAAAATAGTTGTAAAAAAACAAAACATACATATACCTTGAAATGGTATAATAGAAAATTTTGCGGTTTTAAAACGTTGACTTTTCCCAACCGCGGTAAACCTTGAAAACCGGTTCTCATCCCATGCCTACTTCAAAACAACATTAGCACTATTTAATTGACTGTAATCACTGTTATACTTTGATAGTTATTGGCTGCTGACATGATTTCCCTGTTTAAAATTTGCAAAAAAAAAAAAACTTTTATGAATGTATGTTAAGGAGGAAGTCAGAATGTTCAAATATAAAACCAACTTTACTCCAATTAAAAATCACAGGGAGAATCTACAAATAAATTCGCTTGATGTCTCGCACTAGTGAGCAGAGCCAGCTGTTGAGTATCCTAAGGCTTGCTTGGATGTTTGGTCTTTTTAAAGTGGCTTTTTACTGGGGTGTGGCACTGAACTGTAAGCTGGGAAAGCAGTGTTTAGATCCTGGCAAGTGTTTTGCGTTATTTATTTATTTCCCAGTTTCATTCCCAAGCTTTCAACTGGAATGTTGCAGGGACAGTTTATACTGTATCCGTCCTCTGTTTTTTGTGATGAATGAGGGGAAATGAGTGTGAATGGCTTGATTTTTGTGTTCTTTTATAGAGAATTTAGTCTAGGTGATTAATTTCCATGCCAGTGGACATTGTTTGTTTGGATAGTGTAAGGAATTTAACATTTGAGCTGCTCAGCACTTTATCTGCACTTGGGCTTCATCTGTTGTGCTTGCCTGCTCAACCGTGGAAGAAGGTGCAGAGTTACTGCTCTCTGTGGTGTATGCCAGATTTGCCCATCTTTTTGAAAACTTGCATACTGGTGAAATTATCAAAATTATTCCTATTCAGATCTGCAGATGTGATTTAAAACATTGAATTTAGCATGGCTAATTGACTAATATGTCACTTAGCATATTGAGTACCACAAACAGTACTGTTACAAATTTTGGTTGTCAGTACTCACACATACATGATGTGCATGAGATCAGCTTTTCATAAAATCAAGTTTTTATAGAGTAGACAGAGATAGTAATGGTATTGATTTCAAGAACATGCACTTTAAAGGCCTACAAAAAGCATTGATGTAGTTGAATGTTAAAATGTATAAATGTTGTCAGTTGATGCCTGAAAAGGTGACTTGTAAATATGGCTGCACAATTAATCGAAAAAAAAGATTGTGATCTCGATTTGACCTCCCAAACCATATTAATCCAGCATCTCTACGGTTGAGCCAATTATATTTTCAAGTTTAGGAGAGAAGCATTATTATTTTGGTCATAATTGTAATCACGGATATTCAAAACGATATACAGCTGAAGTCACAATTATTAGCCCTCTTGTGAATTTATTTTTTTTTATATTTTCAAAATAATGTTAAACTGAGCAAGGGATTTTTCGCAGTATTTCCTATGTAATATTTTTTTCTTCTGGAGAAAGTCTTACTTGTTTTATTTTGGCTAGAATAAAAGCAGGTTTAAATATTTTGAAACCTATTTTAAGGTCAATATTGTTAGCCCCCTTAAGCAATATATGTTTTTGATTGTCTGCAGAAGAAACTACTGTAATGCAATGACTTGCCTAATTACCCTAATTAAGCCTTTGTATTGTACTTTAAGCTGAATGCTTGTATCTTGAAATATATCTAGTCAAATATTATGTGCTGTCTTCATAGCAAAGATAAATAAATCAGTTATTAGAAATTAATTATTAAAAATATTGTGTTTGGAAATGTGTTGAAAAAAATCTTTCTGTTAAACAGAAATTGGGGGGTGGATATGAAGGGCTGCTAATAATTCAGGAGGGCTAATAATTCTGACTTCAACTGTATGCAGTTATTTTCCTCCCTGCAAATAAGGAAGGGGAAATAAATACAATAGAATAAAATGTGAAACAAACTGTGCTTTAAGCATCTTCACTGTAAGAACAAAACTTTAATGATAGCTACAAAAGTCCTTCAGTTAAGAGCAGTGATTTTACATCTACAGAATCGTAAGAAAATCGTGATCTTTATTTTAAGCAAAGAAACATCGTGGTTCTTATTTTAGCCAGAATCGTGCAGCCCTAGTTGTAAATGTGACGACAGGGTTAAATAAAATTGGTACGAACCAGACAATTGAACCAAATGGGAAAGTACCCTCAGACATTTGAGTCAAATGTTCAGTCATTTTAAGAATGAGTCATTTAATGGGACATCATTTAAATGTTTTATTTATTTGTTTATTTCTCTGTAGGTCTGGCAAGGAGAGTCAAAAATGTGAACCGGTGATTGATACTCTGCCAGATAAATTTTGCACTAGTAGCAATGGAGCGGAGCAAACGCAACTCCATTGCTGGCTTCCCAACTCGGCCTGATCGCCTGGAGGACCTTGATTGTGGAGGAGGAGCAGAAACCAGTTCACTACCACTGGACAGAGTGTGTCCCTCTTCTTACCGGGCCCTCATCAGTGCCTTCTCTTGCCTGACTCGACTTGATGACTTCATCTGCGAGCGGATTGGCTCTGGGTTTTTTTCAGAGGTTTACAAGGTAAGATGGTTGAAAATGAGTCATTTCAAATTCAGACCTTGGTCACAACCACTCGCACAGTTGACATCTGACACAGTTCATTATAGTTGTCCGTGAACTTGAAAGAGTTGATTTAACTGAGCAACTGCTTTAGTTTTTACACACCAGTAGGTGAAAGCTGTGGAACTTTTCTCAAAGACTGACAAACATTTATACAGTCTTGTGATCTATTTAATGATTTGCCATCCAGGTTGCGGTGTCAGACATGCACATTTGGTTATATAAAACGAAAGGTTGTTGTGCTAGAAGTGACGACAGGATACTTGCTATTGTATTACAGTGATCCTTGTGAGCAGAGTAAGTCTTAAATTTATCTAAAAGGTCGAAGTAAATGTTGACGAAACATTGTTTAAATTGCAACATTACCAACTTCAGCCACAATGTGACCTGTTTAAATGTCAAAAACGGCTGCTTTAAATGCTGTTTAGCCTTAACAATTGCATAACAATGTCTGTCATTGGCTGACAGTGACACAAGTTCAAATCCGGCCTGGTTCATGTCCTGATCCCATTCCATCCTCTCATTCCAATAGTTTCCTGTTTCTCTGCACTTATCCTGTCATATAAAGGAATTAAAAGCCCATTAACAAGACTGTTTAGGTCATTTGATTTCATTACGTTTTTCCTTTAAACCTTATTCCTTTATAGCATATTCATGGCTGTTTCAATTCTTTATATATTTAGATTATATATATATATATATATATATATATATATATATATATATATATATATATATATATATATATATATATATATATATATATTTAGAGTAAGAGTATATCATGTTACGAAGAGCTTTTTCTTTTGCCTGTAGTGTTGATAATAGTTTGCGATGTGCACTTATTCTATTATTTTCTGCTAATAAATACTGCTAACTTCCTGTGTTAAACTGAATGCACCCATTGATGTGGAGCATCAATAGTACGGTAGGCTTTTGTGGGTTTATATTCACTGTGTATAATCCAATGAAGTTTTGAGGTCAGAAAAGCCCTGGGAGAACAGTGTGTCATCATGACGGCAATTACCAAGATCAATTCCTCTGTCACACCATTGGACTATCACTTTGAGGGTTGTCTTTGCAGAGCTTTTCTGTACATACATGCTGCATCAGGTTTTTTCGTTTTCATATTTAAAGCCTAGTGTGTTTTGTCATGTATGGGATTCTAAGACTTGGTGTTCATTTAGAACTGGGTGTCCGCAGGTTCTTAAAAAGTATTAAAAGTTGATACATCAATGTAGAGAAATTTAAGGCCCTTAAAGTATTAAAAAGTCTTAACAGATTTTTTGCAAGGTTTTAAATTCTATATCATTTTTGATCATGCAATGTATAGTTGTATGCTAAAATTTGCCTGAATTAAATCTGTGAATATCAGGATCCTACTAGATTTGACATCATGCTGCTTTGTTTACTGCAGTGACCAAGGCAACACCATTATTTCTGCAGTTCTATAGGCGCCATTCTGCCGAATTAGCTAGATTTCAGAGATTGTTATTAAGTATATGAATGTTTTATTCATTCATTTTCTTTTCGGCTTAGTCCCTTTATTAATCTGGGGTCGCCACAGCGGAATGAACCACCAACTTATCCAGCATTTGTTTTATGCAGCGGATGCCCTTTCAGCTGCAACCCAACACTGGGAAACGCATACGCACTCATTCACACACATACTCTACCTACAATTTTAGTCTACCCAATTCACCTGTACCGCATGTCTTTGGACTGTGGGGGAAACCGGAGCACCTGGAGGAAACCCACGCGAACGCAAGGAGAACATGCAAACTCCACACAGAAATGCCAACTGACCCAGCCGAGGCTCGAACCAGCGACCTTCTTGCTGTGAGGCGACAGCACTACCTATTGTGCCACTGCGTCGCCGAATAATGTTTTAGTTTTGGATAAATTTCTTACATTAATATTTAGTAAATATACTGCAAGTTAAAATCTCGCCAGTGTTTCGAATTCCATACTGTAAGTTAAAGTCTCGCCAGTGTTCGAGTCTTAAAAAGGGTCTTAAAAGGTATTGAATTTCACTCTCTGATTCCTGTATATACTCTGTAGAAGTCACAGCTCAGCTGATTGTAGATCAAACTGTGAGTGATGTGAAAAGTCTAGAAGAGCATAAACCTGGCATGTTTTAATTATGTCAATTACCTGAAGTAGATTATGGAACTTTTGCTATAAGCCGGTCAGAAAAACAACTTGTAGAGCAGCCATGGCCTAATGGTTAGAAAGTTGGACTTGTGATCCAAAGTTTGCAGGTATGAGTCTCAGCACTGATTCAGTATTGATTGTAGGTGGGGGGAGTGATGAACCAGCAGATCTCAGCCACCATCAATATCAGGGCTGAAGTTAGTTTTTTTTTTTTGGCCTGTTTCCACTGAGTGAGACGGTATAGTTCGGTACGGGTACCAATGGTACCCTTTTGATTGGCATGGTGTACATTCTCGCTCGAGGAAATGTCAAAGTACAGCTGTACAGGTCGTTCACTTATCATACGAGAAGCACTTCTCACAAAACAGATGCTTTATACACATAAATACTTGTGTATAAATGTTCATTACTAACCTTTCTATGAACATGATTATAACTGCAGATCAATGAGCTTACTGTATGCCTGCAATTATATAAAATAAATAAATGCAACATATATGAAGACATACAGACCTTTACAGTCTCTGATATGTTACCAATTACAGAAGAACTACACACAGCATACATTCAGTCCTTTTTTGGGTTAAAAAACAACACGAAACAGTCAGTGCAAACCTCTCATTTGTATCTTTAATCTTCAGCAGCACATGTAACATTAACGTATTGTTAGAAAGTAATTTCATCATTCCGAGTTCATAATAGTTCAAAACGTGATGATAATAGTTAAACATGGCAGTTTGTTCATGTTTTAGGTTGTTGAAAGAATCATTTGCTCATTTGTTGTTTTTAGGGCTTCTCCTTTGTTTTTTTGGTGCTTCACTCTCGCGTTCGTCCATTTCTGAAAGGATCAGATGTCATAAGCACTTCAATAATCACACGCACATTATTATCATCAGCTCATTATTATCATCAGCTCAAGTTCGTTATTTTGGATATAGATGCATGGCAAGCACACATGAACTCTCGAGAAAGTGAAGCCACTCGCGCTTTTAGACGTCCTCGTAAACAACAGGACACAGGGTAGATTCTACACTTCTTTTTGGCTTTGTGGCTGTTCATCAAGATGACAACGAGGTTTGTTTGAGCTCGAGTCAACCCTGGCTTGTTAATATATGCATATGTTATAAGAGTGTAATGTCTTGGCTGTGTATTTAAAAATGGAGCTGTCTATTGTTTTCATTTTCCTGCTTGTGCACTCGCTAGTGATGTATCTCTGTAAAGCAATAGTGTTTAGCTGCGCATCTCGCTGTGCCTTTTGGTACCCTTCTGTTGTGCTAGTAAAGGGTACCCAAAAAGTGGTATGGTACGGTTTGCTTTTTGGTACCTTTTGACAATGGAAATTGCCATAAAAGCATACCGAACCGTACCATATCATATTGTACCATACCACTCAATGTCAACGAGCCATTAAGCAAGGCACCTGACCGATCCCCGCGATGCCCAGTATTCTGAGTTGCGTGTTCTTAGTTGTTTTAGATTAAAGTGTCTGTTAAATGCTTAAATGTACAACAACTTGTCACTTAAGCAGTACTCCTAAAGGTCTGAACTGAGCATGGGACGATAACTGTTTTCAAAGTATACCACGGTTTAAAAAAGTCATGGTTTTAAAACCGTCAACATTTTTTGCAATACCGCTCCTAAGTTATGTGTAAGATTTTTTATTTACTTTTTTGTTTTTTTAGGACAACAGTATCTCCAGCAGAAAAAGATATCCAAAGATGCCAAAAATCTGTTTTTGACATGAAATAAAGACAGCAGAAGTCAATAATCCATTTGAATTATTTAGCCTAACATGTTTACTGCTCCAAAACATTTCAAATGTTTCTTAAAATAAAATATATTGTGTTTAAAAGGGAAAAAGTTTGAGTTTTTTTTTTCCCCAGACATTTAAAAAAAGAACATATTTTAGAGCAGTAATCGCAATACCGTAATCTTTTTATCCAAGGTTATCATACTCTCAGAATCTTATACGGACCCATGCCTAGTCTGAACAAACTTGAATTTAAGAGTCAAACTACTTGTTGGTAGTTATTATTAATGTTAAAGGTCCCATGAAGTGCTTTGAAATGTGCATTTTTATTCAGTGTTTGCGTAATCTCAACCGAAACACGAAGAGTGGGTGGGAAATAGTGTAGCTCCTCCCCTCTCTCCCCAGCTTATAGTCGCTTGGCAACAGCAGACTCCACAGGATTGCAAATTCATAGCTCTTTTAAAATGGAGAAAATGATGAGACTGACACCTTCTGAAGATGCATGTTAGAAACGTTATTGTAATTTGTACCCTTAAGCTGAACATTTAGTGTAATATGAAGTACAAAGTAAAAGCCAATGACAAGCTGTTGGACCCTTTTAAGGTGCAATTTTTCAACTTAACTTTTAGAATGCGTGTTGCAAAAGGTTTTTCTAAGCACTATATATTGTGGCCTACAGTTGCAGCATATTTGATTATCTTTTGTGGCCTTTATATGAACAACCTACAATCTGCTGCTGAGAAGAATTAATCTGCCTTTACATCTCGCAGGCTCTTTCACAAGGCACCTGATATAGTTGTTTTATTTATTGATGCAAGTGTCCAGAAAATGCAAGTGTTTAAACCTTTAGAAAAACTTTGACTACTCTAGAACATGCAATAATTTTGTTTCCTGTGTAGGCATGGGGTGATAACTGCTTTCAAGGTTTACAGTGGTTTGGAAAAGTCAATATTTTAAAACTGCAAAAACAATCTGTTATACCATTCCTAGAGTAAATGTAAGTGTTTTTAGTGTGTTGTAAATAAATCTGTGTTATTGAAACTAATGAAGACAGATGAAGTCAATGATTTATTTGAATTATTCAGCCTGACATGTTTAATGTTTCCTAAAATAAACTATATTGTGTTCAATGGGGTAAACAGTTGTTATTGTTTTTTACTCAGACATTTTAAAAATAATTTATTTTAGAGCAATAATCACAATACAGTGATAACGTGGTATTTTTTACCCAAGTTTATCATACCATGAAAAATCTATACCTGCCCATGCCTATTCCTGGGTAAATGATAATACATTGGTCAGTCAGACTTGCATTTCCCAAAACCCCCCAAGCATGCGTTCCTTACAATCGCAGGACATTACTGGATAGTAACTGGTGATTTATTATATATCCATTAAGAATATTCCCTCTCTTGCCCACACAGGTGGCTGAGATTTAATGGTTTTAGGATGACAGGCAGGGGGTGTCTGCATGTGGCACAGACTGGGGTAATACGGTGAGCCAAATACCAGCTGTGTTGGGGGTCCACAAGAACCCGTCTGGGAATCTAATGCAATTATAGCCTTTTTCAGTTCATTTGAAGAAACAAGCTTCAATCTATTATATTCTACTATCATATGAGAAGCTTAAACAAACATCCTAAAACCCCACAAAATCCCTAAATAATCAAATTGCTCAATTCTCTATCTGTCCACTATTTAAGGAATCGAAACATTATCCCAGAATTGTGTATCTGTACCATGGGTATCAAGCTGTGACTTGATAATAGCAGAACAGATTGAGAGTTTGGGTGCTGTAGAGGAAGCATCTGGGTCCATGTCTGACAGGCGGCTCTCACTGTAGGTGGCCGCATGAAATGGGTTCTTCCTAGACGGCTGATCTCCCAAAGTGAGATTGGTCGCCATACAGCCTGTGCCATGCTAAAGTGATATTTTAACAAAGCTCACACTGTTTCTAGGTGTTACAAATGCAAAATTGACAGCTAACCACAGACTTTCATTGTTTTATTTCCCTAGCATTGCATTTTGAGTGAGCCTGTGTTGTCCTTTCATCACTGCATACGTTTTGAGGAAGTCAGCATTTTTCATAGAAGATGGTTATTTTTTTTTTGCACTCATGAGGACATCCTGTGGTTGATATTTGTTTTGCCTAAATGTCTTTTTATTGGTCAGAGAGATGAAAGCACAAAGAGGAAACTGGGAAACAGATCTGCAGAAGCACTTTTCAGAGATGTTGCAAAACCCCTAACCACAGATGTCCAGTAGTGTCTCATGTAGTGTTTATTTCCTTTCTTTATCTTGTGATTTAGAGTTTTGGTTGTGAAATAACGATTCTCTTCATTCTCATTGTTTGTGGCCTTTGATGGTACTTCCCATTTGAGTGGTATTGTTGGTATAAAGCTGTGGGTTTTACTTTCTACAATGGAATGTAAGGAAATACCTCAGTCAATAGTTTATGAGAAGCAAGATGTACTGAACGAAAATCTGCAGTCTTTGTATGCCTTTAAGATAAACTTTCAGACCATATAAGAACTTCAATGAGTTCCTTCTATTCCTATGGTTTCACATTTAGAGGAAAGCCGTGTTGTTCACACTTAACATGTTCGCTTAGATTACAGATAACTGTGGTGCGATTTGCTCTGTTAGTGTGGTTTACTCAAATAAGGTTCACATTTCCAAACAACTGAGGTGTGGTTTAGCTAAAATATGAATGCAACGCAGACAAAAGACATCTAAATTTATCAAAAACAGGACATGATGTCACAAGATGGGCTCATAAAAAGGATAGAATGCTCAAGCATACCTGTTTTTTCTTGTTATGTCGGTTTTGTTGGCGAGTTCAATAGATGTGCCAGAAATGCATCTTCATGTGTGGGTTTGACAGGAATTACTGGTGCTGTTTTGACTAATTTACACATTTCATAAGAACAGCTCTCAACTAGGGATGCACAGATTTTATTTATTTATTTATTTTTACCAATACCGATTTTAACAAAAAACCTTGGCCGATTCTCTTATTGAGATGCATGCATGCATATAGTACTAGCTAGTTCTTTTTCTAGTGTATTTGGGGATGTTAACTGCATTTTACAGAACATGGATTGGATCCATTTGGCAATGAACTGTCCAAAATTTTAAGAGAAGCACAAGTTAAGATTAAAAAATACAATATGACAATTTTCAAAGGTTAGATTTTATTTATTTATTTATTTATTGCTATTCATTATTTGCTAACAATATATTTTTTAAAGAAGAGTAACTTTTGTTTGACATACAAACGCTTCAGCATGGTGCACACCATTTGCTTTCTGAGCATTTTGTTTTGGTAAGAACGTTGGATTATTCAAAAGATATCTATGTGATTAATAAACCATCAACATTGGCCCTTTTTACCATCTTCACCTCCTGATTATCATTCATTCATTCATTCATTCATTTTCTTTTTGGCTTAGTCCCTTTATTAATCCGGGGTTGCCACAGCGGAATAACCGCCAACTTATCCAGAATGTTTTTACGCAGCGGATGCCCTTCCAGCCACAACCCATCACTGGGAAACATTCACACACATCCATACACACTCATACACTACGTACAATTTAGCCTACCTAATTCACCTGTACCACATGTCTTTGGACTGTGGGGTAAACCGGAGCACCCGGAGGAAACCCACGCGAACGCAGGGAGAACATGCAAACTCCTCACAGAAATGCCAACTGACCCAGCTGAGGCTCGAACCAGCAACCTTCTTGCTGTGAGGCGACAGCACTACCTACTGCACCACTGCGTTGCCCCCTAAATATCATTATTATCAGTAATATTATTACTTCTACTCATGTTAATGGAGTAGTTGTTGTTGTTGTTGTAGTAGTAGCGGTTAAAGTAGTAGTACTCGTAGTAATAGTTGTAGTTGTGGTAGTAGTAGTAGCTGTAGTAGCAGCTGTAGAAATAGCATTTGTTTAACCCTTTAAGGTTACATGCTGACTGACTGTCTGGCTGAATGACAAGTGCGTGAGGCCAGCAAACACAACGTATAGCCGTTTCACTTTACTTCAGGACGCGTTAATACCGCTCTGTAGGTCTATTGGAGACATTCATAAATATTCCTAGCAAATCTTTTAAATGTTGGAGACGTGGAAGATCTGTGCTTGTGCAGCGTATATTTGAGGGTGTGCAAGAAGTTTTGTGCACAAGCAGAGGAAATCGGCAAGCAAGCAAGGAGATTGGCATGCTTGTAGGCTATTACATAAATGCGATCTCGACTTGTAATACTGCGCTCACGGCATTTGTATTTGGTAGATCTGTGTAAAAAACGGCCTGCCACCACTGCTAGAAAATGTCCTACAGGAAACACTGTAGTGGTTGATATAGTTCTTGTAATTAGTATTTGTTGTTTTGTTATTCTTGTTGTTGTTGGTTTTTTTTTTTCTCTCTTTTTTCCATTTGAATGTGATCTCAATTTGTGTACCTTTTTGCATAATATATAAAAAAAAAAGCATTGGCCCTTTTTTATATTATCGCCAATTGCTTTAAATTAATCCAAAGTCATTCAATAAACATCAGCAGTTGATACTTCGATCCATTCCTATTTTCAGCTTATAACAATTACATTGCATTTGCACAAGTACAGCTAGTTTATTCAACCAGCACACTTTTTTTTTGATGATTTAAAAAGTTCTGTCACAGAATTTAGCTACATCATGAAAGCTGTTTTACATATTTGGGCTTGGGCTTGGCTTTGAAAATAAAAGCATGAACACTAATGAATCAGAACTTACTATACAATTATTTATTTGGTTTGCAGCAACAGAACGCTCAAGATATACAAACACACAGTAAAAACAATTCTGTTTATTTGTCTTTGTTTTAGGTGCGCCACAGAGCTTCGGACCAGGTAATGGCACTAAAGATGAACAAGCTGAGCAGTAATCGTGCCAACATGCTGCGAGAAGTTCAACTCATGAACCGACTGTCTCACCCAAACATTCTCAGGTTTGCTTTACAAAGTTATCACAGTGGGTTTTCCTTTGTGTCACTTTTCTGTGAATTTAAAAAGGAACTAATGCTTTCTTTTCTTATGCATTTGTGTTAAAATGATCATGCAGAGAAGCTTTTTTTAGATAAAGAAAGGACAACAATTCATACACTGAGAGTAGAGGAGTGGAGGAATATAAAATGAGCAAGGCTCAAAGTTCGGGCCTGGCTTCATGAAAAATGTGATTGTAAATGCCAGTCTACTCTCTTTTCAAGTTTTCTACTGCCGAGTGTCTCTGTGCGGTTACTTTATAGAGCTGGTGATTGCATTTGCGGTTTACTCCAACAAGAAACTAAGGAGCTGATGCCAATAAAAGTGAATTTAATGTGCTTGTAACTGAAAGGGATGATGGAAATAACACACGTTTCAAAGAAAAACAGGACTGCGGGATTCATATAAAGCAGCGGATGATGCAGTTTAATATTAATATTAGCTTTCCTACTCTTTGAACAGGGAGCGTGCCTCGCTTTATGCACTGCCAGTGGCACAAAATTAATGCCGTCTTTCAAACGGTCAGACCGTGGGAGTGTCGCTTTCATTGCGAATCATTCTCTCCTTTGTAATGGAAACGCAGGGATGACCTCTTCCTCCCCGTTCCGCAGAAATCAGGTCAGAAATCCATTAACAATAAATGGAGTGAAACGACATCCTGGGTCTAGATTTCATTGAGATCAAAAAGAAAGTTGTACTCTTGGATCTTCGCATCAGCACGGCGAGGAAATTGTGCATTTTGTCATTTGAGGTTGTCCAGCGAAATCGGAAATCAAAAAGTTGTATAGATGTGGACCATCTATTTTTGATTGATTCATTTATTATTCTTTTTTTTAATATTTAATAGTTTATTTTTATCTAGTGATCAATAGGTTTCTATGACAAAATGACACTTAAATTTAGAACGCTGCAGTCTTTTTAATCAACTCTACTGTACGCATTTCATTTTCTCGAAATATGTCTGGGGTTGTTTTCATTTTGGTGATATTTGGCTTGGTTGTCGAGCAGAATGTGAGTTTGTGGGTGGATGAAAGCGAGAGAGAGAGGGTCTGTGTGTGGTTTACAATCACACCATTGTTGCGTCTTACTGAATGGGGGTGGAGAGACCAGCGAGACAGGAGAAGGCTGAGGGATCTTTGTTGAAGAAATCCCAACACAGACCCACAATAAAAGTCACGTTTGGGGTTTATGGGGCCGTAATTTGGAAAACACTGACAAGTTTGTGTTCTGCGTAATGACTAGTGTGAGGTGGCCGTTCAGAGATATAGATACCTTGTGTGTCATGGCTGACAACAAATTTGTGAAAGGCCACACACTGTATTACTGTATTGTGTAAGCCTTATAGTGCACATATGTTTGGTTTGTGTGTGTGTGTGTTTTAATCTGTTGTTTTGACTGTTCATGATTTGCTTGTACAGGTGATGGCTTTCTGAAAAGTTGACTCTGCTAATGGCTTTTTGTAATGTTTTGCTGTGCTGTTGAAATAACGATGGACAGCAAAGCATGTGACTGATTTAGCTGTATTTATGTGGTCACATACGTAGTACCATTTAAATGTTTTTTTATGTTTTAAAAGATGTCTCTTTCAAACATTTTATTATTCAAGTGTTTTATAAGAAGAGTATTTAGGACTTATGCGAAATAGTACTTATAATGTTACAGAATATTTCTGTCAGTTCTGTTTAATTTTTAAATTAATGCATAATTGTTAAATACAATATTTTAAAAAATTCATTCACTTAAAAAAAAAATATTGCTGACTGTTGTGTGATAGAACAACTCGTTATTCATTACTTAAATTCAACGTGCAAATTCAGTCATTGCTGTGTAGACCCTGCTGCACTTAAAGAGGTGGTCTAGAGTCTATTTTTAATGCTTGGTTGCGTTTATAAGATGCTTTGCATGTGTACTCATGCTTCATTTGTAGAAAATCACATTATTTTTTCAAATATCTTTATTTATATACAGCTACTCAGCTAACATGAAAACGACTGTTATATTTCCTAGTTCCTTCGAAAGCCCACCCTTTTAAAGGCTTTGATTGGTCAGCTAACATAATGTGCGGATTCGCGGATCAGCTCACCGTCACCAGGATGCGTTACGCCTCTTCTAGCACACGCTGTGCCTCTGTTGTGTAAATACTGTCAGTCAGTGTAACCTGAGCCTGAATCAGACAGAAAATGAAAAGGACACAGCTGAACCTCATGCCTGCTCTCTAAAATAAAATCTGACAAGTGTCTTTCATATATATATATATATATATATATATATATATATATATATATATATATATATATATATATTCGGTTAATAAGCATGTAGTAATGTGAAACCTTCACATATCTTTTGCGGATTTGTTATTTGGGATGTAGAACGCAGGGAAAGCGGCCACAAAGAGAGACAATGCAGCGCTGCTGAAGATTGTGGGTGTTTACAGCGGTTTGACGGATAAATATGAATTTGTAGCTAAATTGTTAACGGTGCCAAACAGCATTTCCCTTTGTTTACATCCTTGCTACAAATGCTAAAAACTATGCATGTAATAGATCAATTTTAGCATAAAAATACGTACAGGTTGTGTTTCACAATCCACAGCTTTTTCTATCATGGTTGGAGCTGCTCCTTCTTTGAGGAGTTTTTAGCTGAATCCAGCACTGAACAGAGAGAGATTCTGGAAGCTCTCCTTTGTCAAATGCTAGCTATGTATATTTTTTTAATTCTCTGGAACATAATTAAAATAAAATTGTAAGCACTTCTCTCTTTGTTTCGTGTCCTTTGGAAGCCCAAATACAGATACAAAACAAGCTCTGTGGAAATAGAAGCATTTGGACAGCATATTAGCTTTCTGTGCTGTAACATTTCAGGCCATCTAGCCACGCCCCTTCATTGCACAGAGTGTATGAACGTAACCTAAAGGGTTTATGATCTCATTAATCTTGATGTATTTCTTTGTAGTCTCCAAACTTTGTTCACTGTAGTCTTCGTTAAGCTAACTGCTAAAAGCCAATGTCTCTCTTTGCATTGAGCGTATTACATTCAGAGATGTTGTTTATGTTCACACAGCTTCATAACACATGAACTAAAGTTTAAAATAGGATCTCATAGTGGACAACTACTTAATGTAAGAATATTTGCATTGCATCCTAAGTAAAAGACCAAAAAAATGAATTCTAACATTTTGATTTACTCTTTTTTTTCTGTTTTCCATCTTTAAAAGAAGAAGAAGAAACAGCAGAACAGAAAAACAGTTAACTGTTTGTTTTTACAGCAGAAATCCTGCTTTTACTATACCATTGTGCCCATTCATATGACAGTTTCACCCTCCAGTCGACTGGAGACAGTCTCACATTTTTATAGCTTTTGTTGATCTACAGCACCATAAACCTGTCTGAGTTTATGGTGTCATTTGTAAAAACCATTTTTGACACCGAAATGAGCGTAGACATTAAATAAGCCTATTGGACAGCAGCCTCAGAGAAAGCGCTGGCACAGATGGCAGCAGCTCAGTCTAGGTGAAAATTCTGAATTTGCTCTTGCGCGTTGCTGGTGTTTCAGAGCATTAAACTCTCTTTTCTGTGTGTGTTTTTGTGATGTAGATTCATGGGGGTGTGTGTACAGGAAGGTCAGCTCCATGCACTCACAGAGGTAAGTGACATCAGCTCAAACATGTTTCATTGAACAGAACATGCATATCTACAGCCACACAATGCATTTGACCCTTATTATAGGCTGCACCTTAACACTGTACTTTATCATATCAATGACATTGCAACATGGCCTCCACCTAGCTTGAAAATAAAGGCGAAAGATAACTTCTAAAAGATAGCCTTTTGTACTGATAACGCTTTATTGAATTTCTTCTAGAATAATACTCACTCTGCTGGAAAAAGTTGGTGCTCGTAGGGTACCTTTGATTCCTAAATCTGTGGCACTTCCCCCTGTGAATCAAATGAGTCACTGTGACATTGAACAGTTTAGTCTTTGTTTGCCATGGCCTGAGGGGAAGTATTCTATTAGAGAGCCCACTGGCAGTTCCCCAAGGCATGATTTATTTTTACCATCTCACGCTGTGCATATGTGTTGAGCTTGTATGAATGTTGCTGTGCAATATTGGGTTGTGCTGAATATTAACACTGATTTACCCAGGAAAAAATGGGGTTTATTTTGTAAAGCAGGTACTGTTTTGTTTCACTTTTTGTTAAATGCTGCTAAATTGTAGACCAAGTAGTTCAACATGTTTGACTTTTAGTTAGGCCCTGTTTACACTAATATGTTTTAGTTTAAAACGCATAAGTTTTGCTACGGTTGCGGCTTCCGTCCACACTACCCCTGAGTCTTTGAACGCTAAAAACAAAGCTTTTTGAAAACGCTGAAGAGGCTGTTTCATTTTAATACGCTCAATGTCGGTGTGGATGGGGGGGAAACAGACATCAGCAGAGATTCACCTATCTGATTGGGGCTTTTCCTCAATATTAAGTGCACAGATTTCAGTCTTGCACCCTTTCCTTAAGTTCTGACTTCACAACTCCCGAGGACATGTCAGGTAAATCTTCAAATGGAACAGTGTACTTTATAACCTCATTCACATCACAGCCTATGTTGTCTTAACAATAAAATGAAAACATGATATAAGGAACTGCCTATTTTCATTTTGATATTAACATCTTAACAGACACCAAAAATGTTGAAGCGTCATGTAGCTACATATTTATATGAGCGTCATCTTCACTGTATGCATATTTATAACAAAACAGAGCCTATAACATGACTGCCTCCTTTCATTTTCATTAAAAATATATGAAACAAACACTGTCTCTTTGCTGAGTATCAGTTTTAATAATCAATAATGGCCACCGCAAAAGTATAAAAAACAATAAGTTTATACAATATAGGAAATAAAGGCAATCAGTCAAATGTGCAGAATCAGTGTACGCGGTTATATAAATTAATATATTAACTTATCTTTGCACTCAGCCAAAACATGTTACCTGAGAACAAGTAATAGATTCAAAGGACTGAAGAGTCGTTAGATCGAGACAAGATGAGTTAAATATCACGTTTAACAACTACAAGTGAGGGTCCAGCGGTAGATCTTTGATGAACTGTCTGAAGTGCGCTGCTCGTTTGAGGAGGTGTGCTCAAAGCACCCGCTGACTGCCTGGAGCTCAGACCTCCACATACACTGCAGCACAAGACAGTGTGTGTGTGTGGTCAGTCACGTGATGTGCCATTGTGTAGGCGTGGATCGTTTTCGTTCTAAAATGCCATCATGTATTAGTGTAAACAGGGCCTTAGTTTGTTTTAGATGCAAGACCATTGTTGTTGTTGTTTTTATGAAAATAAAAGTAAATTTACAGTTGTTGAGACAAATGTCTTTTGGAAAGATGGCATATCTCTCCTGTATGTGCACAAATGCATTTCTTTCATGCACTACCAAATATAAGGGTTCTTGGCAAGTACCTTTAACATACATCAGGGCTATTCAATTGGCGGCCCGCAGGCCGAACCCAGCCCACGAGGCAATTTGTTCCGGCCCTCCAATTAGTGTGAAAAAGATATCAAAAATAAATTTAGTTCAGTCGAAAAACGGTCGCTATAGTTATGAAGTGACATGCAGCTGTTCAATACAGCACGAGCTGCAGTTGAAGGCTGCGCAGAGCATGAGTCACCTGATATTAAGCGAGTGGTGTGAGCAGCCGAAAACATTTGGATATGTTTGTAAAAAAGACCTTTTGTACAATGCACTATCATTATTAGGGATGCAACAATTAGCCGATTTCACTATTTACTGCGCTTTAATTCGTCATGGTTAATTATCTTAAAAGCTTCTCAACGCCACGTTTCTGTTGCACAAAATGAAACTGCTGCAACTAAACAAAGTTATGCCAGCTGTGCGCTAGTTTAAAGTTCCAAACTTATACCGAGACTAATACGCAAACACACTAGATTAACTATAGCGGTGGGCCATTCCAATATCACATCTTTTCCGCACACAAGTTTGTTATTTCTAATGTAAGAATATATGCCAATATACATGCGCAAGAAGAGCAACGCACTCAAAGCTTTCCGGGCACACGCAGTAGAAAACATCTCACGCCGTATCGGTGAGAGTTGTGCGTGGCATATAGTGTAATGCAAACAAAAGATTTGTTAAACAAATGATCATTAAAATGATTATGTATGTATGAATGCAAATGAAAACAACAATTAATCTAAATACTTTCCTAATATAAAGCTTAAATTTACATTAGACGTGATAACAGTGAAACCATGATTATTCTATATAATCGTACAACCAAAATCTATAATTGTTGCATCCCTAATTGTTATGCAGTTCAAAACAACATATAAATGTGTCTGAATGTAGAAGAAGCCTATTGTACAAGTCACTGATATTATGTAGTTTCAAAATACAATATATCAACATTTTTATGTAGAAAAATACAGCGTGGGTGTCTTAAGGAGCAAAAATACAGAATATGGGCTCTTGTATGCTGTTGTGTCATCACTCATATTACTCATATATCACTGCGGCCCTTCGTTTTGGATGCTTTTCATAAACTGACCCCCATGACAAACTAACTGAATAGCCCTGACATACATGAAAACTTTCCATTGCACAGAACGTTCTTTATAATAATAATTAAAAAAATAAAGTTCTTTTAGATTTTTTTTAAATGATCTTTATCGTAAGACATATTTTTTAATAACTGTTCACAGTTCCCTTTTAACAAAAACCGTTACAATGCTAGTTTGGAGCCAGAGCCTAGTTTTAAATCTTTTTTTTTCTTTTGACACCCTAAGCCCAGCTCTGAAACAGGAAAATAGTTTTTAAGTAGCACCAAAACAATGCTGGGCTAAAAGAACCCCTTTCATTAGGTGCTGAGGGCAGGACTACCGTGGCAAATGAGATGAATAGAAACTCTAAGCATCATAAGAGACTAAAAGAAGGAAGGCAGACTATTTATGTGCGTTTGAGTGCACCTGATTGGTTGGTTAGTGATTGATATTGCGAGATGAAATTCGTTTAATTGTTCATTCGTTTTCCTTCGGCTTAGTCTCTTTATGAAGCAGGGGTCGCCACAGCGGAATGAACCACCAATTTATCCAGCATATGTTTTACATAGGCGGATGCCCTTCCATCTGAAACCCTGTACTGGGAAACATCCACACGCACTCATTCACACGCATACACTACAGACAATTTATTTATTTAATTTACCAATTGCGCATGTCTTTGGACTGTAGTGGGAATCGGAGCAAACACTGTGAGCACATGCAAACTCCACAAAGAAATGCCAACAGACCCAACTGGGACTCGAATCAGCAACCTTCTTGCTGTGAGGTGACAGTGCTAAGCACCGAGCCACCGTGTCGCCCAAATTTGTTTACTTCACATAATAATGAACCCATTATTTCTTCTAATGTCTGTCTATTCAAATTATGGCACTGTTTGCAAACACGTTATTCTTCCTTATGTTCTTCATCTGCATGCACACATTATTATCGCTCATAATTTCCATCTATACAAACCATGTGGCTCTGCATGAACACTTTGGATGTGCTGTATTTGGATGCCAGTGTAGGTTCGCAAAGTTATTGACATTAACAATGCATCATTGATGCTGCATTTGTATTTGACACTTCCACATTTGCATTGGTGGGAAAGATGAGATGTATGCAGTGACATCAGACCAAACTCCATGGTAGGCTCTCTGGTGGAAAAGCTGAGCAGTTCTTAGAAGGCTCTGCAAAATATCGACGGATCCAAACTAGCACCTGGTTTGTGCTGTTGGAAAATAACCCAAAATGGTCCTTCTATGACATCACTGCTAAAGTTTTGGAACTAGAAAAAAAGTATATTCATTATAAAATGTCTATAGCCTTATTTTATTTTATTTATTGGTTTACTTAGGGTTTTATTGATAAACATGATTTTTCCAGATCTAAAAATAGCTTAAATGTAGGCTAAATTAAGCTACCACATAGCCTATTACATTAATCACAGGAAAAAAGCTCTAGTGAGTTAAGAAATTTCTTGATTTTGAAGGTATTTAGTTTATTTTAATGAGATTTTAAGTCACCATCAGACAGCCTTGCAAGTTTGCTAATGCCTCCTAATGCATACCAAGTAGCAGATTGAGAGTCACTACCTGTTTTTTAAGATCAGTAGGGAATTCTAAAAATCTCGGAGTAGTTTTTAAAATACAAAAATAGATAAATTATTAATCAAATAATAGTTGTATTGATTCACCATCACAGATTTGTAAAATCCTCACACTGAATTTGTTTTGAACAGTGGTTTATTACAAAAGTGCTGGTTTGTCTGTGATATCTGCTCTAGATATGTGACATAATATTTGTTTTCTGTTTTCTACAATTCTTATTCCAATTATAGTTTGAAAACTATTGTAGGTCTCTTCCTGTTCTTGCCATTGCCCTGTGACCTTTGCTCTGCTTTCTTGATTCATGTTGACAGAAAGAGGTATTAGTGCAGTGGTAATCACTGGCCTGCTGAAGGATTATACTATTTTTCAAAGCCACTGGGGCCTTATGTTGCTTATGCCATTAAAAATCCAGAGTCATTTTTTTACCTCATAAAGCCCACTGAGTGAGTTGACAGTGTATTAAAGGAGCTCGCTCATCACTCAACAGTTCTGAAATCAGCCCGGCAGGAAGGTTTTCATCCTCTGCTGTTGCCTGCATCAGCACCCAACGCACTCAAGGTTACTGTTTCACCAAGAGGATTAGTTCTATATAAGCATACACATCAGTCACCTAATCACTCGGAGCACACAGCTTTAGACCTAACCTGGCCCATTACTTTTTGTTCGGTTTAATCAGTGTGGGTGCACGTTGGATAGTCAATGCTGATCAAATTGTGCGACGCAGGATTAGCTATATCCCTCTGCAAAATCAAGCCAAAGCAGGGCATTTCCAGAAGAGAGATTTCCCTACATGGGTCTGGGATAGATGTTGGAAATGAGATCAGGTCTGTAAGATGAGAGAAATGGGATTAGATGGGACAGCCAGGTACATGGCGTGACTTGGCTCAGCGTACAGTTTGTCATGTACACATGTATACGTTTTCTTACATGCTATTATTTTGTTAGCAATTGGTGCATACATTTTTATAACATTTGAGTTTTATAAACTGCTTTTCGGTACTGCTGATAGATGGCTGCTTTTAAATCCAGTTAAATCAGAAGTTTCTGTTTACAAAATAATTGCAGTTGAGCTTTCACTGGGTTTAAAAGCCAATCAAAGTCATTACCTTCATTTGTTGAACACTCTTAGGCATTCAGGTTAATCTTATGTTGAGTTCAGACTGCATGATTTTCAAAGTAGTCGTGTCACAGATGTTTTCACTGCATGACTATCTGGGCTAGCTTTCTGTTGTGCTTTGTTTACACTGCAAGATGGATCGGCGACAGGAGGTTTCACACTGCATGACTTAAAAATAGGAAGAATCGCTGACAACTTTGTCCAAACTACGTCTCGCAACCAAACACGCGAAAAGGGACATGGAAACAATGCGAGGTCACGTTGTATATATTTTGTTATCAACTATATAATGAGAAAGAAGCCTTTAATGAAGTAGAAATTGTACTTATTTTGCTCACCTGGGTTTAAAGGGAATTATCAATTTCTCCTCAACTTTTTTTTCCGACCCGGTTTTGGTATTGCTCAGATGACACGTCAAACAGACACTGGTGCTCCTGCCAAATTTCCACTAGTTTTCCCTCCATTTCTTAGGTCCGAATAAACTGATAATGAGCGCTTTAAATGTCTCCCCCAACCTCCCACTGGCCTGCAGGTACCCATGCTAGTGGATGCTGCTTACTCATTGGCTGTAGTTGATCGCTGATGTTATTTTCCATCAGAACTAATTCACACGGCATGATTGAATTGCCGACAGGTCCAGATATTTAGCATGCCAAATATCTCACGGGAGTTTGAGACTCAACGGCGATTCTCTTATATCGTGTCTTTGATAATTCATACCGTGTGATTGTTACTCGCGTGCACGAGCATCGATTTGCCAGTTTAAATTAGGAATGTTAAAATGAATCATTTCTACTAGGTTTGGGTAGATCGACAATGCCATCGTCCATCGCCAATAGACATCACGATGCTGAGCTGGCATCGCGATCCTCCGCCCCGTCCCCATCGCAGCAGCAACCCGCTCGTGAAAAATACACACGGCCCCGTTTACACTAATATGTCTTAGATTTAAAGTGCCATTTTAGAATGAAAATGATCCACGTCCACACTAGCGTTTCACCTAGCATTTCTGAAAAGCCCTCCTTCCACACTATACCGCTGAAAGCGCACATCACGTGACCATACACAGGCATGCGCTGCAGTGTATGCGTGCCTCTGAGCTCCAACAGTCAGTGGGTGTTTTGAGCACAAAACCCCAGAGTGCACGTCGGACAGTTTATCAAGGATGTACCGCTGGATCGTGTCTCACTATAGTTGTTAAACATGATTTTTAATTCATCTTGTCTCTATCTAATGACTCTTCTGTCATTTGAATCTATCAGGTAACGTGTCACAGCATCAGTACACTGCTTCAATCTTTCGCTTTCATGCTTGTACTTAGCCATTTTAGCGAAAGCCTCAGATACTGTTGGTTGTGCACCTTTACTACGAACCAAGTCTGTCGACGCCATTATAACGACACTGACCATCTGCCTATTCAAGCCAGAGTCTCCTATAAAAAGTGATTGACAGGTGGTAATTTGTGTGTAACTTATCTTTATTTAGGATTTGGTTTTTGGGTAAAACAAAGACCATGCGGGTCAGGTAGTTGAACGGTAGGCTACAAATAATTAATTAGTTATAAATTCATTCATAATTAATTCACCGCCACCTACAACGATGACATCGTTTATCACGATGTTTTACATTAGACATCGTACAATGCCAAGTTGGTCGACATCGCCCAACCCTAATTTTTACAGTGCATCGTATTGGTTTAGTAACAGACAGTAACCACCGAACCCAAGATCACATGTCAATTCTGAACATGTCATTATTAGCCATGGGACGATAACCTTTTTCAAGGTATACCACGGTTTGGAAAACTCAGGGTTTCAAAACTGATCAAATTTTCTGTACTGTTCCTACGGTATATGTAGGATCTTTTTTGTTTGTTTGTTGTTTAGGACAACAGTACCTCCAGCAGAAAAGATATCTAAAGATGCCATTATAAACTGTATAGAAATCTGTGATTTTGAAGCAAATGAAGACAGCAGAAGTCAATAATTCTTTCGAATTAATTGGCCTGACATGTTTTCTGCTATAAAATATTATAAATATTTACCAAAATAAAATACATTGGCTGCATCCGAAATTGCCTACTACTCAGTAGGTACTTCATTTGAATTTAAATTTACTGCTCAACCAATAGAAAAGTACATTCTATACAGTATGAATGTGAGGAGTATGAATGGAGCTCGGACTTTCTACGGATTATATTTTGTCATCATCACATGGCGTACCTGCGCCAATTGCGTCGCTTCACTCCTATTCATGAATTCTCTTACGGTGCATCATGGGATAGCGTAGCGTCCATCCAATGTGCACTTCCATATCTCGCTGGAAGTAGTAGGTCATCTAGGCACTTCTAACATACTGTTTTTCGTATTCTATGTATTCGGACATACTACTTGGCTCGCATACTGTTTTTAGCGTACTATATAATATAAACGTTTATGATTTCCCGAATTGATGACGTGATTATTGTAATTGAATTAAACTTTAAGACCAGTGTAGGTTCACACACCTATTTACAGTATATAACCCATTCATAGTTGAAATACAATTATGAATACAAACAGCTTTATTTAAATATTCAATTCAATTCAATTCACCTTTATTTGTATAGCGCTTATACAATGTAGATTGTGTCAAAGCAGCTTCACATAAAAGGTCACAGTAAATAGGAACAGTGTAGTTCAGTTTGTAGTGTTTAAGTTCAGTTCAGTTTAGCTCAGTTCAGTGTGGTTTAATAATCACTACTGAGAGTCCAAATACTGAAGAGCAAATCCAATGATGCGCAGCTCTATAGATCCCGAAACATGCAAGCCAGTGGCGACAGCGGAGAGGGAAAAAAAACTTCACTAAAGGCGGAAGTGAAGAAAAAAAAACCTTGAGAGAAACCAGGCTCAGTTGGGCACGACCATTTTAATTTCTCCGCTGGCCAAACGTTTGTGCAGAGCTGTAGTCTCAGTGGCGGAGGCTGGAAGCTGGCCTCAGCGAAGACTCGTCTGTCTCTGGAGCGTCACAGGAATCAGTCTCATGTTCTCCACTCCTCCATGACCAATCACAGTAGCTGCTCAGGATTCGGCCAGGTCCAGGATTTAAAAAACTTGGGATCATCTCGTCGTTGGTCTTGGATCGAATCAGTGACTCTGCATAGTCTGAGGGCCTCGGGAAGAGTATCCCCAGGTGGAAATGGAGAATAAAGAAAATAATTAGCGTAGCTGATGTTCACAGTGTATATCAACAAGATGCATAACCTGTGTGGAAGCCCCCAAGTGGTGCACTAAGTGTATGCTTTACTGAACAGATAGGTCTTTAATCTAGTTTTGAATTGGGAGAGTGTGTCTGAGCCTCGGACGTTATCAGGAAGGCTATTCCAGAGTTTAGGAGCTATAAATGAGAAGGCTCGACCTCCTTTACTCGACTTTGCTATTCTAGGTACTACCAGAAGCCCTGAGTTTTGAGACCTTAAAGAGCGAGTTGGATTGTAGCGAGACAGAAGATTGGTTAGATAAACAGGAGCTAGATTATTTAAAGCTTTATATGTAAGAAGCAATATTTTAAATTCAATACGAAACTTAACAGGCAGCCAGTGTAAGGAGGATAAAATTGGGGTGATGTGATCAAATTTTCTAGACCTGGTAAGAACTCTGGCAGCTGCATTTTGTACTAGCTGAAGTTTGTTAATAGAGGATGCTGGGCAGCCAGCAAACAGTGCATTACAGTAGTCCAGCCTAGAAGTCATAAAAGCATGGACTAGCTTTTCTGCATCTGAGATGGATAGCATACTTCGTAACTTAGCGATATTTCTCAGATGAAAGAAAGCAGTTTTTGTGACATGGGATATATGATTTTTAAAAGTTAAATTACTGTCTAATAATTAATGGACTAAATAATGGACTGAATCTGAAATTACACAATGGACAGGACCAAAACATCTGTTTAAGCAATGAATTGCCGGTCTCTGTTTATTGCAGTTTTATTACTAAATGCTAATGCTGTAATATATTATTTATTCATGATCAATTTTGTTAAGAGTTAGCTCATTTCTATTAATAGTTTTGTTTTAGAATGGTTAACGAAAATTATTTTCTGTGGTAATGTCAACTGTGAAATTGTACTGTTTAACACATTTTGGTACAGTAATTAACACTACGCAGTGTAGCTTCTCTCAAGCCCCAAAATAGATTGAGATTCCAGCTATTTGTGTTTTATGCACAGTGTTTTCCTAATTAACGGTCCTTCACAAACTGTTTACCAAATGGCTGTTGGTTGGCTGCGCGTCTGCTGATTGAGCTAAATAGAGCGAAAATAGACATGCCTAAAGAGAGCGGGCCTGTATATTTAGCCTGAGATATCCAAGACTGCATGTTTTATGAACCGCATAATATTTCACCTAGCCTCCTAATAAATTTGTTAGCAACACATTTGCATATTTCTTAATACACTTTGACCAATTTAATGACTGTTAATGAATATAGGTTTTATAAGTATTAATAAAAAATAAATAAATTAACTTACAGACCCTAAACTACATCTTGCCTGAGACAAAGAAGTCAGTCATAGAAATGTAAATATAAACTGTTATACTTTGCATGAGCTGAGCTGTCTCATGGGTGCAATCTTAAGATCACATGACCAGTGATTATACCACTTGCTTTGTCTAAATAAGATATTACCAGACTTCACTTTCCAAATAAAGTATGGCTTTCTTCGAACTGTGCATTTCCAAAATAGCATTGTAACTTTAATAATACGTATGAGTTATGCTGACATGTGCCCTTGCTATTTTTCTAAAGCTTTGCAGTGTACTTATTAGTCAGCATCCATTGAAGAATACTGTTGACTCATTTGAATACCGTAAGGGCTGAGTGTGCCTTTTTGGGATGGTGATAAGTGTTCATTTTGAGTTGAAGTTTCAGGGAGTTTAGGAAAATAGATGCATTGCTGGTGTTTATTTAATAAAATGTTGCTATCAAGGTCATTCTGTGCATTGACAGCAATAGGTTGTTTTCAATCTTGTGGTTCTGGTGATGTGCAAAATTCAGAAGAAGGGCAGGAAGTAAAAAACTGAAAGGGAGGCATAAGGGTAAGCCCATACTGTTGTGATTTATGCCATATTTCAAAGGAGATTTAAATAGAAATTAACCACATATGTTGGGTATAATCCTTATATAATGAAGAGGGACGAGTTTTCTACTAAACTCAAATATATTTGCCTGTCACTGAGGTGGTAGATATAGTATTTTTTTCCATTTAGCTTATACAGTAGTGTTTGAAAGCATACTATAGATAATTACTTGAGTTAAACTGTCGTTACTTTACACAAACGTTAAAGTATTTATTACAGTTTATCAGTTTACTATGCTACAGTATTCTGTAATATTCATTAACAAAGAGTTGTACACATTATACACTTTACTATGTGGTGGTACTTCACTTTACTAAACATGCTTATTATAAATTACTATAGTTTGTTCTGCGTGCGGATATCAAACAAAAGCATGGACGCATAATCTTCGTTATTATTTATTTATTTTTATTTATTTATTTTTGTAAGGGGGAAAAGTGCTCCACAATAATAACCATCTAGATTGTCGCAAGTGTTGCATTTCTTTTTTGTCCGGTCAATGAACTTGCCATCAAACATTCACCACAGCTGCGCATATAGACGTTGATGTTACGGTTGTTTATTCCACCAAAACGCCAGTAAAGACATGGATTATTGCAAAACAAGATGGATATTTCTTTACAGCGATTACATAGCAGGGTATGTTAATTATGTTCTCTTGGATTTTGTATAAGTGTGGAAGTGTTTGTATCTGATTTTTAAATAACACATATAATACACATAGCTAGGCCTGTATATAATCTTTATTGGTGCTGGCAAAGGAATTATTGCGTTCAAAAAAAAGTTTGTACACATGGATTTATTGAAGAAAAGTTTATTACATGCTACCTTTTCTTCCGTTTTTCAGCCAGTTTCTTGAACTGTCCCCCCTTTATGAGCAAACACTTTTGTAAGTCTATAGCTATGTTTCCATCTACTGTAAAAATGCGAGTTAACTTTATGCGCAAAACTGGATTATCACATAAAAGATGTGCGAATACAGCAGTGTTTCCACTTCCTCATTAACTGGCGCCAAATTTCAACAGTAAAAACAGGGTTTGCTGCAGTATGAGTAGCTGCGTGACTCGTTTCTTCATTTAATAAATGACTTGCACCTCACAAGGCAATCCTGACACGCAGTGAACGGGCAGTGGCGTTTGAAGGCATGAGATGCGGAGCACAGACGCTCTTGATCCTGGAGGTCATTAATAATATAATAAAACTATGCTGAAATGGTTTCGGCATTTTAGAATGACCAAAACAACATTTCAGATGTTTTACAATGTGTTCAGCCTGCAGGTTTGTCCATTCACACATATTTTTATCATCACATGATCTCTTTATTACAAAATCGCATGACCTTTTTTAATGTGCATACTGGAATTTGTCCAGTAATAGTGTTTCCATCGGAGGTTATGTGCATCTTTTCTTATCGAATAAAAAGTTTATCCTACTCAGTTATGTGCATATGTTTCTTTATGCGCATTATCTTGGCATTTCCATTAACCGTTTTTTATGCGCATGTCCAAAATGTGCATTTAAATAGGTGGATGGAAATGTAGCTTATAAAAGCTGTTCGGCATTTCTTATTTTGGCCATTTTTAACAATTAAAAACAATTTTCATGTTCGGATAGCGATTCCTATGTAGAAAAACCACTTCCTGCCTTCCATCTGAATTTTACGCGTCATCTATGACTTCGGGAAAACAACCTATTGTAAGTGAGTGACTAAATGGTAAAGATTTAGTTTTGACCTTTTAATATGATGCAGAGTTCTCAGAATACAAAAGCACAACAACAAATTTGATTGATTTATGTACCCTGATTATTTAGTAGCCATTATAGAACAGATGAAGGGCAGAGGAGAGTTATTGACAACCCAGTTGTTCACAGCACCAAATCTGCATGGGAAACTGGAAGGTGGTGTCATTTCCACTCAGTCGTCTTGTCTGGCTGTTGATATCTCACAGTGCTGACCGCATACTAAGGTCTCCTCTGTGTAGTCAGCCACAGCGAATTTTGTTAGCTAAATGTGGACCCCTTTATCTGTCAGCACAGATCATTTCAGGCAACCCAAAATTAGGACACTGTTGAGACCAGTGCCCCGTGGTGAACACATCAGGCTCCTACTTAGTAGCATGTGTGCTAAATTAACTAATCTCTCAAACTTATTTTAAAGTTAATCACACGTAAACCACTCACAGCTGCAAAAGATGAGTCTTCTGCAGAATAATTGCCTAATTATTAGAATGTGCCGTCATGCAAAATCCCAATGTGAAACAGAAGCACTGAAAGGAGCCCTGCTGGGCTTTGCTAATTTGCATGCAATTGTGACTTTAAAAAAAAGTCCTCTGGAGAGTTGGCATGGAAAACTGTTTACCCTCAGGAAACTGATTGGATTCACTTCTGTATTGTAAACACGAAGTACTGAGACCATCAAAATAATTACAATTCCCATGATGCTAAGATTAAAGCTGCTGCAGATTTCATTTATTTTTTTAATCAATCAAAGTCTTCCACTGTACTTTTTTCTATACCCACATTTGTCCAGTCATCCTACCTTTTTTTTAAAGGGAAAGATCACACAAAAATTAATGTTAAGCATTTGCTCACTCTTGACTTGTTCTAAACCAACTTTAGTTTATTCTGTTCAGCACAAAAGAAGATATTGAAAAATGTTGGAAACCGGCAACCATGACTTCCTTTAGTATTTGTTTTTCCTATTATGGAAGTCAGTGGTTACTGTTTTTCTACATTGTTCAATTTATATTCTCTTATATTCAATAAAACAAAAATTCAGAGCTGAGTAAGTAATGGCCATTTAATTTGAGGTGAACTTCCCCTTTAACTAAATTAGGGGTGCAATGGTTCAATCTACTCACGGTTTGGTATGCGTCACGGTTTTAGGGTCACGGTTTCGGTACGGTACGATTTGTGCTATGCTTAGTAAAAAAAAAAAAAAAGCCTACAGAACAATTCAAAGAACAATAAACACATTTATTAAGTTACAAACACCTGACAATGCAACAGCTTCACATATGACTGTAGATTTGCATGCTCTCGCATTAATTCAATAAAAGTAGGGCATTTTGGAAATTGTATGATCAAATTGCTTAAGAAAATAAAGAGGAAAAAGCTTGAATTTCCCCCTTTTCTATTTTGCATCTCGACTCTACAGTCTCAACTAATTATGCAGATAATAATTGTGTCAACACATTTTAATAATTAAGCACTTTGAGTATTGATTACTTCTGTTTACATTATGCTTGTCTGGACATGGACCCCGATCCGCCTGTTAGTGACCACTGATCTGGGCTATCTTTGCAACAACAACAAAAAAACGGCATTCGTTATGTTTTTGTGTCTGTCTGAATTCATATTGAGTGTCTGTTGAAACGCTGACAGCAATGGGCTGTGATTTGGCCCTTGCATTTGCACATTATCTCCTTCACTTGCCATGCTGAAACACACAGAAAGTCCACGCACACATACCGACACATGAGGAAACATGATGTCAGCAACAGATTTGCATACTAAGAAGTGATTAGACAGGTCTTCGCATGTGCAATGGATGTGAAAGGTAATCGAAAGCGTGAAAAGGCGGAACTGCTTTGTTGCAGTTGTCTTTATTAACAAACCAATATTAATATTATAATATAAATCATATAAAAGCATATTCTGAACCACGGATCACAAGGCGTACTGAACAATGGAAGAACAACGAGACGATACGTTTTTTTGTTTTTTTTTTTTAAACAGAGAACCGTTGCATCCTTATAAATTATAAACTGTTGGAGCTCTATGATTGTAGTGTTTGTCACGTGACGTGTCTTTTCTTTTTCTCAGTATATTAATGGTGGAAACTTGGAGCAGCTGCTGGACAGCAATAAGTTCCTGAGCTGGGCCACAAGAGTCAAGCTGGGCTTAGAGATCGCAATGGGCCTCAGTTACCTTCACTCCAAGGGCATATTTCACCGAGATCTCACCTCCAAGGTACAGGACTCTTATCATGTTTGTTGTATTTAATCATGACAGTAGTATATCACCTACAGGGCTTCGCAATATATAGTGTTAGCATTGACACTGTGATGTCCACATCAATGTCTAATGTCAAATCTGTGAGTATCCTTGTAACATCAGTTGCTGATGCGCAGTTATCTCTTAAGTGAACATAAACCGTTAAGATGGTGTATCGTTATAAAATAGATGTGTATCATTATATTGGGTCTGCGTTTTGGCCTTATTAGTGACATAATAAACCTGCTGTTGTCTATTACAAATGTAAATTAAAGACTTTTAACAAAGATTAAAATAATATTAACAAGGATTGATTACATTTAATTTGTGCAGTGAAAAAATATTCAGTGTAGATTTATGCAGTGAAGATTTATGCAGTGTTGTTATTCTACATGTGATTTTTCTGTTGCTGAATACTTTCAGACTCTCCCGAAAAAACATTGCATATATTTTATTTCTTTAATAATTTGTATGTTTGCATTTATCTATGCTTATTTTCTGTTATTTTCTTTGTTTAAAGAAGCTATTTTATTAGCTAAGTTATTTAAATGCTTTAAATAACACTAAATATTATTAAAAACTAAATATTCCAGCGTACAATTTATTATTCAGGATCAGTCAATCCTAACACTGCATTTCAAAGTTTTGTGGTTGATGAAGGTTCAGTTACTCTGTTATGCTCAGGCTGGATTTATCTGAAAAAGATTCAGTAAAAAAACATTCATGCTGTGAAACATTTTCACTATTTAATTTAATGGTTTCGTGTTTTTTCAGTAGTTAATGTTAGCTTATGCATTCACTAATATTAATTATGAACAATACTTGTACACCATTTATTAATCGTAGTTTAACATTTACTAATGCATTATTAAAATTCAAAAGCATGCTTGTTAACATTAGTTAATGCACCATCAGTTAAGACAAAGGCTGCGTCCCAATTCGCTTGTACTTATACTACACCTTAAAAGTATGTACTTTTTGTGAAGGAAAAATACATACTTTTGAGTGTGTAACAGGAGAGTATGCAAACTTTAGGACACACTACTTCATCGTTAACAGATCATTGTGTTGCTTGGTTATGAGCTCTGTCAATCATCCACATTACTTTCATATTTAATTTCCTACTTTATTGGAGAAGCAGCAGCAGGATAATCACCCATTCACAGGTCTTTCATGCAGAGAAATCTGCTCAGGTCTTTGGATAATTATGCATTCAGACGTTAATGTACAAACACATCTTTATATAAGTTCACGTTGTTGTTGTTGCAGATAAAATATAACACAGAAAACACTATTTAGATATTTTCCAGTTGGCTAGATATTAATTAACAGTCATACAAACATCTTTACCAAAGTCTCTCTACTTGACGGTTAGTCTCGCGCATACAAAATGTTTGTAGTTTATTTACACTTTTAATTTGCGTTTGTAGTTCTAATCGAATTCACATCCAATGCACAATGTACTGTGGGCAGTATCAGCGGTTAGAGTATGGACGGTTCTACACTTAATTTTTACCAGAAATGGTAAATCATCCAGGAACCTTTGGCTCACTCTTTTCAACATATTACGATTTGGGACATATTAATTCTGTTTTCAAATACTATTTAGGATGGATAGTATGTGAATTGGGACACAGCACTTGGTGGCCATCTTTGAAACCCTCTCAGGCTCAATGCTCGGGCTTTCTGTCTGATTGAGGACACATCTAGTTCTCCAAAACTGTTTGCCAAGCTTACAATTGCATTACATATTTGGAATACCAGTAAGTTTTCTTTCTAAACGTTTGAATTAAACAAAATCAGCATTTTTCCATGTGGCCCTAGCTAAAGCGTATATGCACTGGAAAGGAACGTCATCACGACACCAACCTTATTTATGGCCGTGTTGCACATTATCATCCTCTGAATAATAATCACCAGATCGCACTGTCCTTCTGAAGTAATTCACAACTTGGTCTTGAAAGCGATACTCCTTCAGAAATGACAGCGAGTCATCAACCAGTCTACAAGTTTGTGGACATTTGAGTAGTTGCTGTCATGTGATGTGACAGGACTTGCTTTCATTTCATACAAATTACAAAACAAAAAGCTTTCAGTTGTTCAGTTGTTGCTTTGTGTGGATATATTTCTTAAGTCTGTGAAGCAAGTATTTGCTGAGATTCCAGTGCGTTTGTTTACCACAAAAAAACTGTTGTAAAAGCACATGCCTGGTTTGAGCTTTTCCCCAAAGAAACATAAGTCTGTAGCGATCGATGATTGGCTCCTGTACTAGTAGGCTGGGCTTAATTCGCCATATTGACCGTTACACTTTTCCCCATTCAAAACTATACGAGTGACACGTCTTGTGTATTCCATAGGCTTTGATTAAGGTAAACTAACATTGAACAACTGCATTTTCATTAACTAGCATAAGTAAATACTGTAATATATTGTTCATTGTTTGTTCGTGGTATTAAATGCATTAACTAATACAACATTATTGTAAAGTGTTACCATAATTATTCATATTCTTCATATTATTAATGTTGAAAACATTTGTGTAGAAACCTTCGAATGTGTTTTTTTTTTTTTTTTTTTACTTTGAATTAATAGTTCAAAAGAGCTGTATTGATTTAGAAATGGTTTCTCAACCTTTAAAGGGCCACAAAACCCCCCTGTTTCAGCCGGGTGTTTTCACACCTCTAGTTTGGAAAAAGTCAGGAAAGTGGGTGTGTCCAGCTCTTTTTAGGTGGGAGTGTCGTGGGGAGGTAAAGAGGGAAGGTTTTGGATAAAATGGGAGTTTTCAATTCGAGCATGCGCTGATTTTCACAGAGGCAAAACAAACACAGACGCAGTGGAGAAAGACAGCGACTGTGTTTACATGGGCATCAGTAATCGAATTATTTGACAAATTATTAATTTGTGGACTTTAACTGCAGTTTGGCACTTTCACTTTCATCCAGGAACATTTCATGCATGCCCCCCGTGACAAACGAGATTATCTTCCAGACAAAGGAACTGCTGGAAGAGTGAAGTTTTAATGTGTCTGATGATGATAGAAGTCATATGTTTAGATAAAAATAATATGATAGAAATCAGTCAATGTATAGGAATCATTAATCAATTAAATAGAAATCATTTGCAATCCTTATAATTGTCTTTACTTTCGCTTCAAACCAGTGTAATGCAGTCTTGAATAGTATAAACAAATCTGAATGGTAGCTCATAGCGTTAAAATCCTTGTTAGATTGCTTTATTTTATTTGCTTTATGAACATAGGCAATTACAAGATATACTGGAGGTACACTTGTCCTGTGGGTTTAACGCTGTTACTCTATAAACAAGACGGCTTTATCAGTCTGCACTGAACAAGAGCTTTTGATTTAGTCCTCACTGTGCTGTTGTTTGTGGCGTGTGCTGACACGCTGTCTCAACCTCCAGCTGTTGCATTCTCTTCCAAGCGCTCACGGGACTTCCCCTAATTATATGCTGTGGGAATCACCCCCGTGGCTACTCTGCTACATCATTACTTTCTGTTTAAGTGATTCTAATTGACTGAATCTCTAGTGTAAGAGATCCTGCGGGAGGAGCCATGCGTTCTCCTAGTTACCGTTTCTTTCCTTTTGATGTGCTCTCAGAACTGCCTGATCAAGTCTGATGAGAACGGCTACACTGCGATCGTCGGAGACTTCGGCCTTGCTGAGAAAATCCCCAGTCACGAGTGAGTAACAGGCAACATGGAGAATACATAATGAGTTAAACATGCGCTCGCAGTCATTTCATTCCAATGCCTATGTGCCCCATATAGCTGTAAATGGAAATGCGATGTAAATGTAAAACCGTGAAGTGGACATCTTTTTCTTTCGCTCATGGCAGCCTCAGAGGCAATGGCGCGATGCAAGCAGTACTGGCAGGGGGTTGTGCTATCTGATTCGGAAGGAACATACCGTCCAAAGTCAACTTTTAAGAGCGCTAATAATACCAGAAGACCCTTTCTCTCTCATGACCTCAAAGTGCATTGCCACATATTTAAAAAAATGTGTAGTCAGTTGTTTGCCTGTACAATTAGTCGATTAATCACTCTATAATCAAAGTCAAGCCTGAAATTATTCATACTACTATCAAATTCTGAATTTAAGTTACTTTGATTCAACCAGCTATTTTTTTTTTACTGGAAATGACACGAAATTTGACTGGAAAAGATAATAAGATGATGTACAAGAGGCATCATTGTGGATTAAATACAGCAGGGAAAATGAGTATTGAACACGACATGTTTTTTTATGGGAATAATGTTTCTAAAGGAGCTGTTGACATGGAACTGTACCAGATTTTGGTAAAAACCCAAACAATAAGAACACGAAAGTAAAACTAAACCAAAAAATCTGAAAAATCAGTTGTGTAATAATAATGGAATGACATCAGGGGAAAGTACTGAACTACTGAAATGTGTTTGATATTTTATATTAAAGGCTTTTTTGGCGATGGCAGCTTAAAGGCACCTCCCACATGGAGAAGAAAGTCACATAAATTGCTCAGGTGTGAATTTTTCACAGACTTTCTATTGGATTCGAGACAGGTGGTTGGCTGGGCCATTCTACTGCTTGATTTTATTTCTCTGAATGCATTTGAGAGTTTCCCTGGCTGTGTTTTGGATCGTTGTCTTGCTGAAATGTTCACCCTGGTTTCATCTTCATCAACCTGGTAATGTAGATGTTGGACTGAAGCAGCTAATATTAATTTACAATGACGAATGGCAGAGGGTTGCTGAAAACTACTGAAAGATTTCAGCTGCTCTCTGGGCTTTTATTGCCTTTCTACACCTCCCATTCTTCATGTGTTCAATACATTTTTCCTGTGTCATTTTATTTCACATAACTTAATTTGTAAACTAATTAGTTTAGTTTTCTTTGCATATATGGATTTCTTCGGTTGTTACCAACATCTGGGGAAAATTTCTAGTCAACGGCAAAAATGTTTTCTGAAAAAAATGGTGACATGTTCGATACTTATTTTCCCCGCTGTATTTCTCAGCTTTTAATTACAAAATGTTTAAGTCCGACTTTGTGAGGGATATGAATAAGTTTGGGCTTGACTGTATAATTGGACTGATTTCTGGTCCTCTAGTGCTCAGTTGGACACCTCAATTTATTATTAAAAAAACACGGCTTGCATTTTTGTTTTTAAGAAAAATGCTAGATAGAGCACAACCGAAAAAAGCCAAATTCCAGGTCTCAACATTTTGAACTAAATGTTCTGTCACATATTATATTCTGTCATATTCTTATCACATGTTTACCCTCAAATCTGTAAGACCTTTTAGTACACCTTTGAGCAAAACATTTTTTCCCTCTATTGAAAGTAAACTCAGTCAAAACGCTTGATGTTTCATAGTTTTGAATGCAGGTTTGAGGTTTATTCCAAACAAGGTGTAAGATTTAAGATAAACATTTGCCCGCGATGCCACTGAGGACAAAACACTTGGCACTGCAGCATCTTTTAATAATAAAAGATCTGGCAGCATGTTGAGAATAATTCACAAAACTGCCTGTTATGAATTATAAAGTACAAATAAAAACTTTATCCTTAGGTCACCATGGTACATTAAAAATACATTTCAGCCATACAATTTTAATGCTTGGATCTTCAGGAAGGCTATAATTTTTTTCGAGGTGCAGTTTCTTTACATCCACTGACAACACACGTTTGAGTTTGGCAGTCTTACTTGACATTTCTATCAAACAGCAGGTTTGCTCTTCTAATACCTGATTAATAATAAATGAATAAATGTGGCTTAACGATACATGCTTAATGTATGAAGCAAAAAGATCAAGATTAAGAATCTGTGCAAGAAACTGAACTTTATACACAGCATTATTACATTTAATTCAATGCCTTAGCAAACAGTCCTGAGCAAGTCCTGACTGTCATAATCACATAATATAAGCTTGAGCTGTACGTGCACTACAGCTAAAGATGCAGCATGCATGTGTTGTATCATTCATCAAAATGGCACGCATTTGTGCTCATCCAGGATGCTGCAACCTGAAAAAAGAAAAACAACAAATCATTTTTATAAAAAATAAACAAACAATAAAACGTTCATGAGTTGATGTTGATAAAACACTGTAAATGTCAAATCTCCTGGCAGGTTAATTTCTCCACAATGAAAGCTGTAGAAACTAGACTAGAAATTTAGAATTGTTCATTTAATCTGCCCTCTTATCGTCAAGACATGACAAACACATTTTAGGTTTCCTCACTTTGGCATGATGCAGATGTAAAGTTATGATTGGTAAAATACTAATACATGTAAATAAATATGTAATTATATTTTCTGATTTAACTTTATTCCAGTTTTCTATAATATCATACACCATATCACCATAATCATAGGGAAAACCACGTTTAAATTTAACGGCGCCGTTTCTGATATCAGTATAAAAATGCTAGCATGTATAATATCTACTTAGGATGTATATAATAATCATATGTTGTAATAACAATTATATAAATATATTTAATATATCCTGTCAGCATAAAGTAGTATGGTAACAGGTACTAATAATAAAGTAAATCCACTATAGCCTTTTAGCTGGATGGTCCATGAATCATGGCAAAGTGTTTTCAAACATCAGTACAAATCATCTGACTATGAACTAGCAAATCCCAATCACATTCGTGTTCTTTGCTAATTTCAAGTGCATCACTTTGGAGCTGCTCGTGTGTTCAACTCAAGACAGATCCACATGTAACCAAACCTAAATCAGGAAAATTAAAAGTCATTCTTATCAAATACGATTTTTGAATCAAAAAAGATTTTTGAATCTCCCTTTTATGACTCCTTAAAAAAAAGGGGTGGGGGGGGGGGTAATTAATTCAGTTTAGTTTCTCATCTCTTGGTTAGTTCATCTCTGCCCTTTTAGCTATACTTTCTTTGATGCTAGTTTTTAACCACTATTCTGTGTGTTCAGTTTTGAGGGAGAAAAGCTGTCTGTGGTGGGATCCCCGTTCTGGATGGCTCCAGAAGTGTTGAGAGATGAACCGTACAATGAAAAGGTTCAATTCTTGGCTTCATTCAGCACTCGGCACTATCACAAACTTATTTTTAGCTAGCATTTGTCAGAATAATTTTCGTAACTTCTCTTTATTCATTCTTAGGCTGATGTCTTTTCATATGGCATTATTTTGTGCGAGATCATTGCAAGGATACAGGCTGACCCAGACTACCTACCACGCACTGAAGTGAGTGCACAGCAGCAATGATAAACCTGAGCAATCAATGTCTTGGAAATAAACTTTGAAACCATGTGTCATAAAGTCTTTGTCCCGAGTATGACTTTTACCCCTTTATGCACTCCTTGCAGAACTTTGGTCTGGATTATCACGCCTTCCAGCACATGGTTGGAGATTGTCCCGCTGACTTCCTTCAGCTCGCCTTCAACTGCTGCAATGTGAGCTTTTCATTTAACAGTCCATTAATGATTCTTTTGAAGAAGCTCTGAATACTGTATTATTAACAATTACAATCAACATTTTCATTTTACATTTAATGCCATTTAAGTGATTTCAGTTTGGGATCAGTGAGCTTTTTTTATTTGGTGACCCTTATTTTCACTAAGACTGTATTTATTTAAAATATAGTAAAATAGTTTAACAAATTTTAATATTTGATCATTTTAAATTATTGTTTATTTCTGAAATGGCAATTACTGCCAATAGATATAATTTTTTTCATTTTTTTCAATACTTTTATATAATAAAGTGTGTTGTCAGTGTGTTTTTGCTGCTTCTTTACTACTATATTGCGAATGTAATTCAGCAAAGACATTAAATGTATCAAAAAGAACAATATTTACCAAAAAGTAACTTGAATGATGAATAAACTGTTCTTATAAACTTTCTATTCATCAGACAGTTCTGCAAAAAGTATTGTGATTTCCATAATACTATTAATGAGCATCTATTTTCAACATTAAGATACAGAAAACTTTAAAAACTGAATCCGAATGATATCAGAATGATTTTTGAATGGTCATGTGACATGAAGAGCTTTGTATGTTAGGAGGATGATTTTGTATTGTATACGATAGTGAACAGGGAGCCAGTGCAGATGAAAGAGAATTGGAGTTATGTGATCAGAAGTACGCGAGCGTAGGTAACTATCCTAGCTGCTGAATTCTGAATTAACTGTAGTCTATGAGGTCGTTTATCAGGAATGCCAGAGAGAAGCGAGTTACAGTAATCAATCCGTGATGTAACCAAAACATGAGCAAGCACTTCAGTACTTCGTTGAGATATTGAAGGGCGAAGTCTTGCAATGTTACGCAAATGAAAAAAGGCAGAACGTCAGATATTACTAATTTGAGAACTAAACAAGAGCATGCCATGCAGTATAACCCCAAGACTTTTCACGTTGGTTGAGGAATTGACTGGGAAGTTATCAACAAACAGGGTAAAAGATTGAGCTTTGGATAAAACAGATATAGAGCCAACCAGAAGGGCTTCAGTTTTACTGGCATTTAACAAGTTAAAGATTAAAGATATGTGCAGGGTAGAATTCTTAGAATAGAAGCGAGAACATGGCGCTCCTCCAGAATTAGATGCTCATGTGTTTTTATGTTGTTGTTGCCTCCGCATATATCCCAGATGGATCCAAAGCTCAGGCCCTCCTTCCCAGATATAGTAAAGAGGCTGGAAGAAGTCCAGAAAAAGCTGAAAGCGGAAGAATCTGAGAGGGAGAGGATGCTACTAACCGCCGGAGAGGTGGATAAAAAACCCATCCCTAAAGGTTTGTTTGTACACATATCCATCACACTCCCAAGTATCAATTCGGCTAACCTGCAAACTGTCAATATGCGCATGAAAACTACAGGTGTTCCATTTCATCTGTGGATCACCATTTCTGGCGCCAGACCAAAAGCTTTGATGTGCTTTGAATGAATCTTTGATGTGAGTCGCTTTGACAGAGCACTAGTACATCCTGTCGCCCCCTGAGGCTTCACTCATACCATCCAGCACTCGCTTTTTTCCGTGTAATACAACAGAGCCAGTGAGTTTGCAGAACACAGAGACTGGAAAACCTGCAGGATTGGAAAGCATATCGATGGCTGTCAGTGAGCTATCGGATTGGTTGTCCTTTTCTTTTGGGAATGACTTCCATCGCAGAGCTTTTACTTTGCAATCTCACAGCCTTGTTTCCGTTTAGTGCTAATTCATTTCCTGAGCGAGCAAGAAATGAGTCACAAAACATTGTGTGACCAGAAGAGATTAGAGGCTCAGTGAAGCACTCGAAAGTCAGTAAAATGATAATTGTTCAGAGACATTACATTGAAAAATATTGACTGTAACACTATTCACATTTTCAATAAGAGCTTTTTTTGTGCTCACAGCAACATTACAGCATTGATAATAGTACAAAATATTTCTGAAGCCACAAATCTGAATTTTATAACTTAAGTGTTAAATAAATAAGTGTGTTTTTAGCTTTTAGTAGCTAATATTTGTGCTTTTTGCTTTGCACGTATTCAGTCGAATGAATGTTGCAGATTTTGTCTCCCCCTAGTGTTCACAGTTAGTGATTTGTAGGAATAGTTCGCCCAAAAGTGTTCTGTTGAACACAAAGGAAGATATACTAATAATGTTGGGGGGGAAACTTCCATTGACTTCCATAGCATTTGTTGTTCGTACTGTGGGTGTCAGTGGCTGTTTTTTTCCAACATTGTTTAGAGTATACTGTTTTGTGCTCAACAGAAGAAAGAAATTCATAAAAGTTTAGCTTGAATGTGAATAAATGGTGAGTAAATGTTTTGGGTGAACTATCCCTTTAAAGCAAAAGTGAGAGAGTAATGTTTGAGGACTAGTAAAAATCTAAGTTTTTGACCCTTTTAATTCCCCCACCAAGAAAAAAATGTTTGGATTGGATTTCTTAACTCCTAATGTCGCTAGTTAACACACTTGATGTTTCTAAAATATCAATCTCTACCAAATGGTAGATATGTTGGTTTATGTTAAAAGTACAGGAATTAATACATATACTGGGAAAGATCATAAAATATGAAGTGTAAGACGAATTGTTTTTAAAAACATATTTGAATACTAAATCAGCGTTTTTTGTAGTGTGCCATAAAATATTTCAGATTCTCATTTAACATGATTTCTTGGTTTTGTTTTGTTTTCTAGTGTAGTAGTGCAACAGGATTATGTTTGATTTTTTTCTTTTTCTTTTTGTAAACCAACAATGTTGTGTGTGTAAACTATTATTTAAACCAGTCATTCTTTAAATGACTTTAGCAGTCATTATTTAAAACGGTAAAAACATGGTCAGCCATTTGGTAAAGCGCCAGTCAAAGGGTTAAGCAGGTTTTCTGACTGTTTCCTTGTGTCTCTCTCTCTTCCGTTTATTTCTTTTTATATTTTGTCTTTCTCCATCCATGTTATGAATTGCTGCCTCTGTGGCATTATTGCCATCTTGTGGGCAAAAAAATTGCTGCAAGAAAAATTTCAATTTATTATGCAGGGTTAAAGATTACGTGCATACTATTGTGGTGATGAAATTTGTCACTCACACTGAACGTGGCACTCAGAGTAGTGATCTCACTTATTGCAACTTAATGTGCTTAATGTTAATCTATATGGTGTGTTGCAGTTCTACTCCATTCTATTCCAAGAAATAATATATACACTGATGATACACACGCACACACAAAAGGGGTGGCCTGTTGGACATTTCGCACCTAGCTGTTGTAACTTCAAAGGGACAGTTTACCTATAAATGAAACCACTGTATTAATTTACTCTCATTCCACTTGTTCCAGCCCTGTTTGAGTTTCTTCTGTTTAACAGAAAGGAAGATATTTTAAAAAACAGGATTTCCACTCTAAGCCAAACTTTCACTGATAAAACAAAAATCTGAATTTTCATGACATTTTGATAAATTGAAAGTAACTATTAAAATGACAAACAAAAATCTTTGATATTCCATGACTTGGACAACAAAATATAAAGTTCCCTGACTTCCAATTTCTGGAATAAACCTTTTAAATTCCATGATATTCCAGAAATGCTGTGCTCTGGAACTGGTAGCGATTGATTTCTATAGTACTTTTCCAACTATGGATGATAATGGTTAACAGTTTTACAGTTCTTCAAAATATCTTCTTTTTTCAACAGCAAATGTTGATTAAATGTTTCTTTTCACAAGACTTTTATGATGCATTTAGCAGTCATTAGCATAAATCCTTGAAATTTTTAAGTATTCTGACTTTTTTTTTTTTTTTTTTTTAACGTATGAACATTTATATGTATTTATTAGGGATTCTTGCAGCTGATACAGAGTACCAATTGCTTGTCATGGTGTTCGGCCGAAACAGAGTACTGATTCTGATGCTTCAAGCTTTATAATGCATTAAGCACGTTTTCCCTCGAAGTATGATACTTAAGTGGAAATCTCACCTTACCTAAGAGAATAAATGAAGGATGTTGAATATAATCCCTTAAACGTGTCTCTTATAGCCATTTAGGTGTGAACGTGTCATGGTCAGAAGCAGCTTTACAGAAAATAGATAAAACTAATAAAAAGAATTGGTAAAAAAAATGACAGTGTAATTTGGAAATATTGCAAATGATGAAAGAAGACGTTCAACATGTCTCAATCAAGTTTGGTCCGCTGTCGCCACTGGCTTGCATGGTTCGGGATCTGTAGAGCTGCGCATCGTTGGATTTGCTCTTCAGTGTTTGGACTCTCAGTGGTGATATTTAAACCACACTGAACTGAGCACAACTGAACTGAACTTAAACACTACAAACTGAACTACACTGTTCCTATTCACTTTGACCTTTTATGTGAAGCTGCTTTGACACAATCTACATTGTATAAGCGTTATACAAATAAAGGTGAATTGAATTGAATTGAATATTTGGTGCATAAAAAGTTAAAATGCACACTTATGAATCCATTACTTCTTTACTAAAAGGGAGCAGGCTTATAAACTACTGTTTATTGCAATAAGTATGCTGCATGAAGTTTTATTATTAATTATTCATGAAAAAATATATTTTTTGTTTTATGTAATATTTCCAGCCAGGCTTTAGTGAACAATATTGTCAAAAACACAGAAGTTCTTTCAGTTCTTATATGTTAAAAGGCCCAAATACAGGCAAGGTCATTCAAATATTTTGCTCTTTTCTAACTAACACAAGTTCATGAGATCGGCCAGATCAGCAAGTACCGATCGAGTCATTAAATGTGATTATCGGGCGATCGATCAGACATCTCTAGTGTTTATGTATGTATTATATAATCTTTGCATCAAATTACGATAAATGAATTACTGATTGTTGAGCTTTTTCTAATTCAATGCCTACTGACAGGACAGTAAATTTAACGTTTTTCTCTCTTCTGGCTGCTGTAATAAGTCACACACTAATATTTTTATTCCCTTTTTCTGAAAGTTTTGATAACACCATAGGCAACTTTTTCATTTATTATCTCAGCAAATAGGATTGTAAAGAGATTATTTGTTGTACTTTCCCAATCACTGCGCTTGCTGGCAGCTAGCTCTCTGCAACTCACACATTGTCGCCCACTGAAGCCAAGCAGGGCTGTGCCCGGTCAGTACCTAGATGGGAGACCACATAGGAAAGCTTGGTTGTAACTGGAAGTGGTGTTAGTGAGACCAGCAGGGGGCGCTCAACCTGCGGTCTGTGTGGGTCCTAACGCCCCAGTATATTGATGGGGACTCTATACTGCTCAGTGAGTGCCGTCTTTTGGATGAGACATTAAACCGAGGTTCCGACTCTCTGTGGTCGTTATAAATCCCAGGATGTCTTCGAAAAAGAGGAGGGGTGTAACCCCAGCATCCTGGCCAAATTTGCCCACTGGCCTCTGTTCATCTGTCCCATATCATAATTGGCTTCTGTCTCCTCTTCACCAATCAGGTGGTGTGCAGTCTGGCTCAATATGGCTGCCATCGTGTCACCCAGGTGGATGCTGCACACTGGTGGTGGATGAGAAGATTCCCCCTAAAAAATGTGTAAAGAGCTTTGAGTGTCTAGAAAAGCGCTATATAAATGTTAGGAATTATTAAGTTTACCCAACTACATTGACTTCCGTTCCTGAGAAACCAGACCCTGACTATCAATGACAAAATAACCTTATAAAATAACACACAATAGTACAGTGCACAATTATAGAATCACTAATATGGTCTCAATCTTTTTCACGTTTGTTCTAGGTCCTGGAGAAAAGGGCATAAAGAGGTTAAATCCGCTTGGTTTTCAGGATGACAAGATTCCCCCCAAGTCCCCCCGTCCACGTCGCAACATCTGGCTTTCCCGCAGCCAGTCTGACATTTTCGCTCGCAAACCAGCCCGCAAAGTGAATGTCCAGGACCCTTACTACAACCCCGGACCTAGAGGCTTCATTCACGGCCTACCGAAAGTCAACCCTTTCAGCGCCCGAGAGGACTTGAAAGGTGGCAAGATCAAGTTTTACGACATGCCCAGCAAATCCGTCTTCTCGCTCATGTTTGATTTGCACTCACCACATGGCAGTCAAAACTCACAGCAGCAGCAACCCAACATCAGCACAGCCAATAACTGGCCGGAGCCCTGGCAGCTGCCCGGCCGACAATGCCGCTCGCTCCCTGTCTCCCCGCAACTACCCCATTCAGAAGTCTTATTCTCATCTCATCCCGCATCGAAAAGTGATGCATCACAACCCAATGGTGAAAGCAGACAGAAAACGCTAAACAGCTGGGCTAAGAAGTTCACCGTAACCGAAATCCCTCCATACAAGCCGAGAGCAGAAAGAGAAGAGGAAGTGGAAGCGACTGAGGACTGGTCCTCTCTGATTCCTTCAGATAAAGGAGAAACTGAAGCCATGGACTGCTCCAGCAGCAGAGGAAGCCCTGCAGATGATAAAGACACCATCCTCAACCAGATGCACAACGGTTTCTGTGAGGACATGGAGGCTGAAGATCAAGACGGCATGATGATCGCCAACAAGAACTCGCTCACGCTGAGCATGTCTGTGGAGCCGCAGGAACTCTGTCCTATAGTCCTGACAGCCTGCAAAGCCTCGTCTTCAGGGGAACGCATTTCCAGATGCGACATCTAGATGGCTAAAAAAAAGAGCGCATTGAGGACTTGAGTGATCAGATGCCACGCGAACAGAGATTATATTCCTTAAATATTTATGAGATGTAAATATTGTTCCTTGTAACTTAAGCAAAAAGGGTGGCTTAGACTGAGCAGGAGGCAGATGTGAAACACTGATCACCGTTAGTAGATCCCCATCACACTATGAAGAGACCGCGGACGTCACTTCACACAGGGCTAATGATGAGACGCCTTCTGTGAGATTTTCTTCATGCTTACGCTTGCACATACCAGAAATGCTGTTTTCCCCTTTGGGTTTGTCCACAAACTGTATCTAATTCATATGATAAGTGAGCAGCTTTGGCCATTTCTACATGCTTGAATATTTTTCAGAAGTTAACAAAGAAGAAATCTCTTGAAGAAAGGTGATTGAGTGTCTGTTTGCACTGTACAGGCCTAGCTGATAATATACAGCATACATTCCATGACGTCTCGCATCTTAAAAAAGCTTCTGTTTTGATCCTACGTAACGGTGTGTGCCATGCTAATTTCACAACAAGGATCTTTCTTTCAGCCTTTGACCTTTCACGTCAAAGTCCATGTCTGTATCTACTTAAAATCGTAGTTGCACTTGATAAAAAATAATTTAATGGTTTGAACTTTTTTTTAATCTATTATTTGTCACTACATTTCTATGCAATAAATATAACCAAGGCATGATAGTTTTATAGAGAGGATTTATTTTGATATTTATAAAGAGGAAAGAAGTAATTTTACTATGTCTTCGTGTCTGTGAACTGTTCATATTGTGTTGTTGTTGTTTATATGAGCTGATGAATAGTTTTCTGTACATGTTGAAAATCATCCGCTTTTTTCCCTGCTAGTTTCTTCTTAACTCAGTTTTTCAGCTTTTTTCAGTCCTGACTGTTTCTCGACTCTTTTTAGATTGTAGATTTGTAACTGAATCAGAGATGTATATTTCTACCAAAGACAGATCAGGACTTATTTTCCAAGTTTATATGGCTTTATTTGTTTAAATGCATATGTGTGTATTCCCAGTTGTTTAAAATAAATTTAAAACGTCCTATTGATTTTTACCTTGACTTTGCTTAATGATTAGTGAGAGAGAGATAAAATATCAACCTTGCTTTTTAATGACTCTTAATAGATAAATATATTGTCTAACACATTTTCTCGCTTGAACTATTTAACTTTAGGTCATTCTTAATTAAAGTAAAATGCTATACTGGGTTCAACAAGACATGTCAGTCGTATCTTTTTGAGTGGGGAAAAGTATAACGGTCATTATGATGAATAAAGCCCCGCCTACTAGTACAGGAGCCAATCATTGATCACTATATAGCGAATAAACCCGTCTTTTAGTACAGGAGCCAATCATCGATCACTATATGGCGAATAAACACGTCTTTTAGTACAGGAACCAATCATCGGTCGCTATAGACTGACGATATTCCGAGGAGGAGCTTGGACCAGACGTGAGTTTCTGCAGATTGTGTGTGATTTGGATGTTTAGAAATGAAACTAAAGGGACAGTTGTTGTTTAATATTATTGGTGAATCCTAATATGAAATTCAACGGTAAGCTTGGCAAGCAGTTTTGGAGAATTTGATGTTTCCCCATTCAGACAGAATGCCCTAAGGTGTTTCAAAGATGGCCGCCGAGTGAAGTGACTTGCCCTTAAAGGGACTTTGCTTATCTTACTTCATTTTTCATAATTTACCAGGGGCTTGACAATTAATATATATGTTTGTTGATATTGATTAAACATTACTAGCCTTTGAAAATATTAGTGCCCCTAAAAGACACCAAAAGCTGTACTGAATGTTTTCAATATTTTTGTAAAACCTTTTCAATTCAGATTTTTTTTCCATCACACTGATGTTTTCATCCAAATTCACATTAAATTAGAAACAAAATGTTGTCAAAAAGTTCATTTTATTTGTCCAAAAAATGTACACAAAATGAAAAGATTCTATGCATTTTCCTCCATGTTTTTATCAATGCTTTTCCCCCAGACATAAGCCATCTTGTGCATATGAGCCTGTGAAGATTTGGAAAAGGTGCTTTTGGCCACATGCAGAGGAACGGACTTGCCGCTAAGAAACAGCTTATTTAGACATGTAGAAATGACAGGAGTGCTGCTGGATTCTTCTTTGTTTTTCATCAGATTTCTGGCATATGCAAAAATATACCCAGTCATGAAAGCGTCGAACCCTGCTCTGTGAGTACCTGCTTCCGCTTTCTTCTCCTTTGGTTTCTCTTGAGCTTCTGTAGTAGATGCTTCTGGCTGGGATTGCTCATCTCCATTGTTGCTGTCTGTTTTTCCAGGTTCGTGTGTTGGCTCAGCATTCAGCGTCTTCTCTTGATGTTCAGATGTGGGCACAGCCTGGTCCAGCTCGGCTTCTTCAAAGTGTGTTCTTTTGCCCTGCGGGGAACTGCATGTTTCTGGAGGTCCCTGAGAGCCTTTCTTTTTGTTCTTGCGCTTCCTCTTCTTCCTCTTGTCTTCTCTGGTCTTCTCGTCTTGCTGGATTATAAGGTCCGTGTTGTGGGACATGGGGCACTGGGAGCCATTAGGACACCATCCATAAGCCTAGCAGTAGAACATAATCAAGAGTCATTCACAACATTTTGTAGTATAGCATCCTTATTGACTTAAAGGGATTGTTCACCCAAAATTGACAATTCTGTCACCGTTTACTACCTTTTGAGCTTGCTTGCTTCTACCGAACACAAAGGAGAACATTTTGAACAATGCAGGAAACCTGTAACCATTGACTCGCCATATTATTTGTTTTTCCTACTATGGATGTCAAAGTCAATCAATTTCCAAAATATTTTCTATATATTTTGTGGAATATTAGAAGAAAGAGACTCATAAAGGTTTGGAACCAATTGAGGGTGAGTAAATAGTGAGCAAATATACATTTTTGGGGTGAACTGTGAGTGTAAGTAATAAAACCAGGAGTGTGTTAGTTAAAGACCTCTTATCACTTTTATTAAACATGGATATGCTACATCATTGTGTTGTGAGCATCACTGTTCATCTCCTATCAAGCTCACTCTGATATCCATCAGTTTTAATAATCGACATGTTGGATACAGGAGTAACAAGCTTCTCTAGCCAAACATTGAGGACATTAGGCAGGTATTGCTGGTTTCACTAACCGGACTATGCATCTTCATTAAAATACTTAGTTTATGTATGTACCCATTTGTTTTTAATAGCAAGTGAGTTTTATTTTCTTTGTTTAGCATGAGAATTAAGGTAGTGTGGAAAAAGGTACAGAGAGAAAAGATGGAAAAATCGCAGAAACATAATCAGGTTTTCACATTAATGTAAATATTTCTAATAAGTAGGCCCACACAGAATCTGTGCACGCGCGATTTTTAGCACATCATTAATTCTGTTTATTTACTTGTGTAAATGTGTGTAAGTTTATAGTTACTCAGTTTTTAAATGAATTTCAGTTATAATATTGACTAATATGAAAATATTCATGTGATTTATTTACAATACAATTTTCTGTCTTTTAGTAAATATATTATATGAGACTTGCTTTTGTTTACCAATTTTAATTGGATTTGCATAGTAAACATTAAATAAAAAGTTAATAGGTATTTCTTTATTTCATATATTAAGTTTTTAGTTATTTAGTTATTTAAGTTTTTAAATATACTCCTAAAATCATTCCGCATGAATCCGCAGATTTTTAACAAATGTAACAAATTATTCGCAGAAATATCACAAAATGTCCAAAGACTCTGTCTGGCCCTAATAATAGGTATAAGTTCCATAAAATTCTGATAATTTGCAGCTTTTGAACTTAAACATAAACTCACCGGCCACTATATTAGGTACACCTTACTAGTACCAGGTTGGACCCCCTTTTGCCTTTAGAACTACCTTAATCCTTCATGGCATCGATTCAACAAGGTACTGGAAATATTCTTCAGAGATATTGGTCCATATTGACATGATAGCATCATGCAGTTGCAGCAAATCTTTTGCCTGCACATCCATGATGTCAATCTCCCGTTCCACCACATCCCAAAGGTGCTCTATTGGATTGGGATCTGGTGACTGCGGAGGCCATTTGACTACAATGAACACCTTGTCATGTTTAAGAAACCAGTCTGAGATGATTTGCGCTTTATGACATGGCGCGTCATCCTGCTGGAAGTAGCCATCAGAAGATGGGTACACTGTGGTCATAAAGGGATGGACATGGTCAGCAACTATACTCAGGTAGGCTGTGGCGTTGACACAATGCTCAATTGGTACTAATGGGCTCAAAGTGTGCCAAAAAAATATTCCCCACACCATTACACCACCACCAGCAGCATGAACCGTTGATACAAGGCAGGATGGATTCATGCTTTCATACTGTTGATGCCAAATTCTGACCCTACCATCTGAATGTTGCAGCAGAAATCAAGACTCATCAGACCAGGCAACGTTTTTCCAATCTTCTATTGTCCAATTTTGGTAAGCCTGTGCGAATTGTAGCCTCAGTTTCCTGTTCTTAGCTGACAGGAGCGGCACCCGGTGTGATCTTCTGCTGCTGCAGCCCATCCGCCTCACGGTTGGATATGTTGTGCATTCAGAGATGCTCTTCTGCATTCCTCTGTTGTAACGAGTGGTTATTTGAGTTACTGTTGCCTTTCTATCAGCTCGAACCAGTCTGGCCATTCTCCTCTGACATCAACAAGGCATTTGCACACACAGAACTGCCACTCACTGGATATTTTTGGAACATTCTCTGTAAACCCTAGAGACGCTTGTGCATGAAAATCCCAGAAGATTTTTATACAGTAAAATGTTAAAAATATTATTACAATTAAACGGTTTTCTACCTCAACATATAAAAATCCTTTGATTTCAGAGCTGAACTTTAAGAAATCAATTTATTATGTTAGATTGATATATCAAAGCAGTTTTGCTGCTTTTTTTTGTCTGAATTGAAAGTTCAAATGGTCAGGTTAGGGTTAAATTTATTAGGGGTAACAAATATCAAACTAGGGTGAAGTTATGATTAACAATGTAACAATTTGAGACAAATATAATGTAGTTTAATGGAAAACTGTGTGAATAGTGCAACCCAAGGATTTGAGCAACTCACAGAGAACTGAACACATATGTTGAGGGCTCCATCATCCTGACTCTGGCTGTCCAAGCAAGGCCTGTAGTCTATGTAGGTCTCCATGTTGCCTGTGTATTTACAAAACTCCACGAACACGTGACTCCCACTGCCTTCTGCTTCAACTGCTCTGCTATTTTCCAGCTTACTGTGAAGGACAGAGAAGATGCCTTAGTAACTCACATACTTTCATCGTAATTCTGAGTTACTGATATTGAGATTCCACATACCACTTCTTATAGGCATACTCCAAGTAGGAGGCGGTAAACCTCAGCTCATACTCTGTTGCATACTTTGTGTCGTAGATTCCTGAGGGAAACATCTGGGAGAGATTGGCAGTAAAGGTGCCCAGACGATCAGGCAGATGGGCATAGAAACACTGGTACAAGAAAACCAGGTCTATCAGTCCGTTATGGAGCACCAGGGGCTTGTTGGCTCTGAGAAGTTCTACAAATAATGACCGTATGTTCACCCCATGGGCATCACCTCCCTAATAGAAGCACAAAACGCAGGTAATTAAGTCAAGAATCATTTTGATTAAATGTTTTATTAAATGATTCCTTCACTTCCAGAATGGAAACTTCCTGATAATTTACTCACCTGATTGTTTAACCAATGGTGGTGATCTATTTATTTCATTAATTGAGAAGAAATTAAATCAAACAGTTTAAACCCCCAAAAATAAAAGTCATCGCAATTTATTACTTTTATGAATTTCTTTCTTCTCCTAAACAAAAAAAAGATACTTTTAAGAATGTTGGAGGCCAGCTGACATTCACATTCATTGTAAGACCAAAACATACTATGAAAGTCGATGACTACAGGTGTCCAACATTCTTTAATATATATTTTGTCTGTATTCAAAAAAAGGTAATTAAACAGGTTTGATACAAGTGGACGGACAGTAAACAATAAGATAATTTTCATGGGTGAACTATCTGTTTAAGAAACTTTTTACATATTATTTATATATATATATATATATATATATATATATATAGATATATATATATATATAGATAGATAGATAGATAGATAGATAGATAGATAGATAGATAGATAGATAGATAGATAGATAGATAGATTTCATTTTAATATAATTTCTATATTTAAATCATATATAGAGATCTATGGTGCAAGTTTCAAAGCTTCAAGGTGCTCTAAATGATACCAGCTGATGAATAAGAGCAAACAAACTGTAATAGGGCTGCACAATATATCATTATCATTTCGCAATGTGCACATTTGCAATTGTTGCATGTGCGATGTCCAGTTATGATTATAGTTGAGGTACAAAAGTTTGTCCATAATGTAGAGAAACAGGGCTGCACAATATCTTTTCAGCATCAATATTGCAATGTGCTCATCTGCAATAGACACATCGCAAAGATATGCAATGTTAAGTCTGGATTATAGTTAACCAGGAGCTACAGAGTTGTATTTAATCGCTGTATTTATACAGAATTTCTGCAAGTTAAGCAACAACAAAAAATGTTTTTCTTACTTAAAATTTTTGTCTTGTTTTTAGTCTAAATATCTTCATTTCAAAGCGAGAATACGATTATTTCACTTACCCCACTAGCAGATTTTGCCTCTTTTAACAGAATGAAATTATTAATTTTGCCTTATTTCATCTCAGATTTCTGTACCTGAATACTTTGACTTCCCAGAAATCCATATTGAGAAACTCTATTTATATCACAATATTAATCTTAGAAAAATAAAATATCACAATATCAGATTTTTTTGATATTGTGCAGCCGTAAACTGTCATTTTTAAGAAAATGGCGGCTTGTTTTACTAGATAAGACTTATTCCTCTGCTGTACTAGTGCTCCACTATATGGAGAAATATTCTGCATATTTAATTTAAATCTTAAAGTGTTAGTTCATCCAAAAATTAAAATTCTGTTACTAATTACTCCAAGAACACCTTTGTCTGAAAAATTACCATGTTTACCTATCTATCAATTCAGGGTGTGCATTTACCACAGGCAATATGATACCTGTGTGTCAAGCTGCTGACTCTCTACATTGTACTGGCCGTAATGAACATGCATGTAATTTGTATGATTACGGTTAATACACCGAAGTCACTTGGAATATTTTGACTATTTTTTGTTCCTTTTCTTCAGTTTAAACATCTCAGGGCTGTTGTTGTCTATGTTGGAAGAGAGAGCTCTTGGATTTCATCTAAAATATCCTCATTTGTGTACTGAATATGAAAAAAAGTCTCAGAAGATTGGAACGACATGAGGGCGAGTCATTAAAAACAAAAGTTTTATTTTTTGGGTGAATTAACTCTTTTTTTAACTGAATTAACATTTTTGACTGAAGAAAGCAAAGTTTACATTTTGGATGACAAGGAGGTGAGTCAATTGTCAGGAAAATATTATGAAAGTAAACGGATCCTTAAGCATTCAGTCATACATACTTTATCGTTCCCCTTATAATAAGGTATGCCTCCAGCATATTGTTTGTTGAAGTCAAATCCATGTTGCACAAGGAACTGCACTGACTGAGGCTCAATGATGTATTCCTCTGAGCAAAGCAAGGTGAGATTGTAAACCTGGACCAGGTAAGTGGTCTCTGCCTAGAAATATGACACAAATAGAATTAGCGCAAAGTCAGTTTATATATTCAGACAAAAACTGACTGTTAATTAGACATTCTTACTTTGTTTTCAAGCTCTTTATAACAGGCAAACCCTAATGAAAGAACAGATCGGGTGCGGGCAGCATGCGATATGGCTTTATACCTGTCTTCAATCGACCTTTAAAGAGAGAAAAGGGTAAATTTAAGACCAAGTAATGCAAATGTAATGAATAATTTAAAGGAAACACAATTTTTTACTACATTATCCAAATACATTTTAAAAAGTAAATATGTAGGGAGAACATAGGTTCTCTCTTGTTTCCCAGTATATATTCCTATTGTAGATCAAGATGCATTTGCAAACTATAGTACAACTATTATAATAAGCACAAAATATGTATATATATATGAAACTGATAAAAAAATGTCTTGATTAAAATGAGAAATATTTACAAATTTAAACTGAACTGTAATTCAATGACAGATATGCTCGTTTTACGCATAAATACAACATTCTTCATTTCACATCTCTAATAAATGTTCTTTTAAAGCTCTTAAGATATGTTATTGCAAAATAAAATACTGAGGAAAATATTCATTTTTGCAACATTTAATTCTATTGACAAAATGAATATCTTAAGACATGATTGAGGCCTTAATTTATATATAAAAACGGCAGACAAACTTGTTCAGTCTTTTAGAATGCTAAATAAAGTTATTTTAATCACACAACTTACTCAGCTAGAAGAGCTTTCCTTGAACCAAGACCACTCAGTTCCTAAAAGACATATAACATTACATTTATCACATTGTTCAATTACAGTATTTATCGTCCGGTTGACTTTTTGAAATGATAGTGTTGTTTTACTCACCGTATCAATAGCGATGAATGAAGACGTTTTAATGGCTATCACCATCGCAGCCCACAACTCCTTAAAATTGTTTCCCTGCACGTCAATCACTGGCACTATCATTGAGGACGACATTATTTCTACCGGACAAAACTAACAGAAATCACGCATTTGCTAAACGGAGATTTTTTTTTTTTTGCTTGTTACGTCACAAATGTGGGTCTACGTCACTGATATTGTGTAAAACAAAAAGATGATCCTGTCAATGCAGATATTGTAGGCTTACCGAAAATATCATTTCGGTAAGCAAATAATACCATAACCGAATATGCGTTAGCTACATGTCCAAACTCTCTACTTCGCGCGTTTTACAGACTGTTCATTTAATTACTACTTTAAATGTCAAATGTATTTGTTCACTGCACCCCTCACGCTTCTATCAATCGTCTATGAAACATGTGAGTGTGTGTTTTCTTTCCGGTTAGAGGTTCTTCTAGGTTTAATGGCAGCTTCATAACGTTTGTTATCGCCACCCACTGGAATGGAGTGCAATGAATGACGTTTGGAGACAAATAAACTGTAGATCGCTTTAGCTTTTAACACAAAAACACAACGCAAATATAATAGGTGTAGTTATAAAAATAATGAACTGTAATACTACTTCAGTCTGACTTTTTACGCATAGCTTATGTGACAACTAATTTTATTTATTTTATTGATAGCAGCAGTAACGTTAGTAATATTGCATTTGGAGCCTTTTTTGTTTACGAAACTCAAATCTCATCTGAACAAAAAAGTAACATTAGTCTATTTGAAATGGCACAAGTAACATTATCTTTGTAATACTGATGTGAATACCTGTAAAATTTGAAATGTAAAACGTTTATGCACGTTTTACGTTGTTTATTAACATTAATTATAATTGTTGTTTTTGTTTTTTATCTTTATTAACGTTACTTCCTAAATACAATAACAAATGCGGTTGTTCCACTTATGGTGTAACGGTAGTGAAATCGTAAAACCAATTTTAAACGGTTGTTTTTCGTCGATGAAAATTAAACAGCACGAATGTAACGCAGCATTTCCACACAGGCAAAGTTAGAGTCGTCTCTCACGTAATACGTCATCACGTCTCTTGCCGAAGTTATCGGCGCCATTTTGGCTCAAACAAACTCTGCATTTCACTTACTAGTAAAACATATTCGTCTTCCAGATTCGCATTTTAAACTGAATCAATTAAAGAGACCGCCCGTAAACTCATTGTTTACGTCTGCTAAAACTACTGCTGTCTGTTGTTCTGAAGTCTAAAGGGTTTTTATAATACACCTGCTAAGTCCTCTGCTAGCAGACCGCTACTTATCATCGTTGTTTTGCCCAGATGTGAAGTTAAACACTTGGCGAATGTAAATAAAAATGGGTGGATGCTCCGCTCCAAACTGCTCGAACTCTACAACTATTGGAAAGCAGCTTTTTCGCTTTCCGAAAGACCCGGTGCGCATGAGAAAGTGGCTCGTAAACTGTCGGCGTGATTTTGTACCGACTCCCTGCTCCAGACTGTGCCAGGCAAGTGAAACGCGTGCGCATTTAATACTCTGCATAAGAAAACAGATGTGCCTTCAGACGTCCCCTTTTGTAATCGTGTATATTAGTCACAAAGTTTCATTTCCATGACTTGCAGGACCACTTTGAGGAAAGCCAGTTTGAGGAGATCGCCAGATCACCAGCAGGGGGAAGGAAACTCAAACCCAACGCAATCCCGACGCTGTTCAATGTGCCAGACCCTCCCTCTCCTGTCACCCCTCAAGCAGTATTACCTGTCAAAAATGAGCCAGGTAAATTTATCAATGCTGAGTCTCTAAGAGGACATATGAGATTAGAGGTAACATTATAGTTTGGTCACAGAGGTATAAGGTTCTTTTAAAATATGTGCGTTCCCTGGGAAACTTTGCATTTGTTTATCAAAGTTTTATGTTCTTCTGCAAGACTGTTGAAACTCCTAACATAGGCCTCCGTTTGTGTTTGCTCGTGAAAATATTGCATTTTCTCCCTAAACTTTCACAAAAACGTTGTAATCTGCTTACAAAACGTATGCGTTCTCTAACAAAAAAAAGCATTTCTTAAGGAAACTATTCCCTTGAAACTGGTATTGATCCCCTATTTAATTTCCCCAATAAACATATTGTATTTGCTCATAAAACATTAGCATTCTCTTCCAAAAGTACTGTTTCTGATGTCTCTTTGATTGCAAGGCTTTTGCATTCTCCTTTGCATAATGCAAGTAATACATTTCTCTAAGAAATGCAGTATATTTTTACTAAGCTTTTCCTAAGTTAGTTTGTGTTGGCTTGCAAAACTTTTGCATTTAATCAAAAAGGCATGACAGTTTATTTTAGAAACTATTTGCTCGCAAACTTTTTCGATTTTCTCATTAAACGGTTCTCTCGTTATTGTGTTCTCTCACAAGTTGTGCATTTCCCCAATACGTTTTGCTTTTATTTTAGAAACCATTTGCAGGATCTTTGCATTTGCTTATCTCTAACACAAACTATTGTGTTTCCCCAACAAATACTTAATTGGCTCGCATGCTCTCTCACAAAAGTACTGAATTTCCCCAAGATATATTGCATGAGCCTCCAAAACTTGACATTTCCTCTATTTGGTGTTCTCTTGTGGATGAATTGCATTCACCAAGATCATTTGCATTTGTTTGCTACACTTTTGCATTCTCCAAGTATGATACTTTTTAGAGAAATGTTTGCTTAAAACATTCGGACTCTTTTGCAAAAGTATTATTTAAATGAGCAAAATATTGCATTTAGTATATATTAGAGATAAAATATAAGTTGGGACAAAAACTGTAGTTTAATGCTGTTGAGAGTAAATGCTAATTTTGCAGGAAGACTGCTGTCTCTGACAAAAAGATTGTGTTTCCCAAAGAAATGCAGTGCTCACTAACAAAAGCTTTGTGTTGTTTAGAGATATTTTGCATTTTCAAATAAAACTTTACATTTATATGTGTTTTTCTCCTGAGATACAAGTTTATGATCTTCATGCTATTCCAAACTATAGTTTCTAGCTTTTTCTGTGAAACTTTAAACAACTCTGGACTCAAAACAAACTTAATTTTGGATTGAGATCGTTCAACATACCTTTTCCTTCATTCTTTAATTTCAAATGAAGTCCCTCTATAATTATAAAAAAAAATCAGTAAGCAATCCCTTTTAATGTCACTTTTTGTATATTCTGTAATCATTGTAGTGGAAAAGGAGCTGAACATGGGGGATCATGGTTATGCCCGTCGGCAGCCCCCTGTGGATTCAGAGGAAGATGGCGTTCAGAGGGCAGAAGAGGAGCGACCCTGCTCTCTCTGCCAGCATTATAAAACCAAGCTGGAGCAGCAACAACAGCACACAGTCAGACTACAGAGAGAGGTATGATATATTCTTATCAATCATAATAAATTACGCACATTAGAGTGACTGATTAAATATATAGCCATGTTTACCTCAAACAAACACAAACTGCCAGAACAGACCAAGTATGTCACTAGATGCTTGTGAATTAAGATTACTGTATGTTATTTAAGTCGTTTTTTTTCCACTGAAAATTAAAAAATGCTTAATTGTGACTTCTCACAGTTCTGACTTTCTTGAAGTTTTGGGTTGTCATTTCAAAATTCCACCTTTTTTTTTTTACACTTAACTATTTATCTTATGATTTTGTATATCTCAAAGTTCTGAAGAAAAAAGAAGTCAGAAATGTGAGAATCTCAGCATTGCTGGAGATAAAGTTAGAGCTCAGAGAGCCTATAAACTCGAAATTGCAAAAAGCAGTTGTAATTTTTAGGAAAAAACATCAGAATTGGCAGATAACTTTTAGAGTTGTGAGATAAATGAAACTGAAATGATGATAAATGATAAACTGAACGCAGACACTCCAGTTTATTTCTCACTTTTCTTTTCTGAATGTTAGACACAAGTCAGAATTGTGAGATATAAACTGAGAATAGTGTTCTCAGTAGTGAAAGTCAATGGTTTTCAGTCTCAGGCACCATTTACAATTGTGCATTTCTATTTTGAAATGGAGAAACCTTGTCACAGTTTATGCCTGGCATCCACATTACTCCAGTATCTCCAACTGGCAAAAACAAAGCGGTTTGAAAAAGCTAAAGACTCGATTTTAATTTATTTATCAATCCTTTAATTAACCTTGAAGAGTTCAACTGATACTTCAGAGTTTATTATTCCAGAGAGACCTGGGGCCTCATGTACAAAGACTTGCATTGAATTCATTCTAAAATAATGAGTACGGGCAAAGCTGTAAATTTGCGTACGCAATTTAACAAAAAAAAAAGATGTATGGAACGGTGCGTATGCGGAATCCAACGCATATTCTCTTTGTTCATCCAAATTAACGTGAAACACTGAGAGCACGTGCACGAGCTCAAAACCCCTCCCTGCCTCCTCCCCCGTATAAATATGGTAATGATTCCACATTGGCGAAACCAAATGAAAAAGCAATGACAAAAGCAAGCAAGAGGTGAAACTTCACAGAATGTGAATTGGAGGTGCTCCTATCAGAGGTAGATTTGAGAAAAACTGTTGTTTGCAAGTTTGACCTCTGGAATTATTAACAAAAGAAAAAAAATAGAGAGTTTAGCTGACGCGGTTAACGCAGTTGGGTCTGAACATCGCACTGTGAGTGAATTAAAAAAGAAATGGTCCGATGTAATGGTGCAGGTTAAGAGGAGAATAGTGTCGCATCATCAAAGTGTGGACCGAACAGGCAGGGGAACAGGGGATCCTGAACTAACACCCTTTGAAGAGAGAGTGGCCTCAATTGTGGGGGACACTTTACTGTCTGGAGTAGTATCCGTGTATGTGGGAGACACAGATGTATTAGAGGAACGCTTTGTTAGGGCGGTATAGCAGCACCCCTCCGCTCTTATCAAGGCAGCGCCACTGGCATTTCAGCTGCCCAACTACATTTGAGCATCTCATATTATTTTCACATTTACTGAATGGAAATGTTTCCGATTCACGTATGCAAATTCGTCTTCAAATGGCACCTTTATAGCAATGTGCGTGCAGTAGATTACACTGGGAAAACCGGCGATCGCTGCAATTTGCGCTTTAATGTATGGCTGGTCAACTGCATGGTATGGAAACCTTATATACCTGCTAGACATGCGGATGATCCCGTCCCATACAGCTTGCATTGCACGGGTCAAAGACGACTGTCTCTCACTCTCATTTTGGCATAATAATCAAGAAACTTTGCTGCTGTAGCTGCAGTAAGTGCAATGATATTGTGCAATAACAGCGCTGTGAAATATCATTGCAGTGACAGCAACAAAGTTTCTTAATTATTTCGTCGTAATGAGAGTATAGTTCCTATCCATATCAACCTAGAACCTAGGTCTTAAAGAGAAAACTTTAAGAGAGATGTGCTAAAATGAGAAGTGGAACTGAGAACTAACCACTATGACTTTTTGTTTTTGTTGGTATACAGGCGGAAGAGATGAAGAAACGTCTTTACAAACTGAGTAAAATAGAAAAGGGGTTGCAGGTGTTCCTGTTTGAGGACCAAATACGTGCCCTGACATTAGCCAAGCGCTCTCGAGGGCCGTGTGGTCACATGACACTTTACTGACCGCCCGAAAGATCCGCTGCGCTGTGGGGGTTAAAGGATACGAGTACCTCAGGGAACTTGGCTACCCTCTGCCTTCTTACAGGACGCTGTGCAATCGACTGGAGCCCAAAATGATGGTAAGCACTAGCATGCAGGATGAACTGGCAGAGCTGGGTCTGGGCATCATAGCAGCCTGTGACAGTCCAGAGGGCAACGTGACGAACGATGAAGGACTGATTGGAGTCATGACCTGAAACACTGTGTTTGTGAGACTCTGACGGAATTGAAATATGACCGTTAATCCAGGCAGGCGAAGCTAAAGCAGGACACACAGAGGATGTTTGGTATACGTTATTTTGGGTGGTAGTTGATGCATAAAAGCATTTGCATAAATACCACAGCAGCCTGGAGTTGGTTCACTTCCTTTTCGCGCTTCTTTTCTCTCAGATTGAATAAAATATTAGGGTTTTACTACATCTTACTCTGTAGTTGCAAGTCCCTCGATGCTAATATTGCTCCTGTGTTGAGGAAATGGAGGTGAATTGGTGGAATACTCCAGCTGTTTACAGAGTCCGTTAATGCTAAGAATGAGGCCTAAAACCAAATGCTACGACTTTTAAGTTTGATTTTTGCTACTGAGACAAAGGTTTTAGAGTTCATGCTAGTTTCTCTGAGAGGTTGGCAAATGTGAGTTAAATGTTAAAATTGGAATGACAGGTTCCTATTTTAAATGGTATAAGTTTGGTATGTGATGTGTAGCGAAGGAAGTTAGCAGCCCAAAAAAGTTGTGCATAAAATGCCATCGCAAAAACGAATGATAAAAGTGAATGAAAAATAAAGTTCTGTCTGCAAAGCAAACCAGAGCTTCTGGTTTTATTTCAGTTGTATTCTTGTTTTGTCAGCCCTGTCTGGAGTATCATTCAATTCGGTTTCTAAAGAAACACAAAATTGTTCACCCAAAATTAACTTATTATTTTGCAAAACTATACATTTTGAAACATTTTTTTGCATTCCATAGAACAAAACTGTTAATAACCAAACAGTGTTGGTTACCTTTGACCAGCGTTGGGGCTAACACATTACAAGTAATGCGAGTTACGTAATAATATTACTTTTCTAAGTAACGAGTAAAAAATTAAGTAATATTTGAGTTACTTGTTTTTGTTTAATGTAACTCGTTTTACTTTTTAGATTAATTAATATGCTTTTTAAAAAAATTGTTTGTTTGCGCCAATGGCAAGTGTGTCGACACATGCACTCTGGTACCACGGTGGCCTGAGTTCGATTCCTACCTTAAGGTCCTATGCTGTTCTTTACCCACTCACTGCTCCCCACACTTTCCTGTCAATACTCTCTACTGTCCTATCCATTAAATGTGAAAACCCCCAAAAAACAATTATAAAAAAATAAGTGTAATCAAGTTGAATTGCACTCAATGAGAAAAAATGCCCCCCACAAGCAGGGCCGGATTAACCAATGGGCATTATGGGCACAGGGCCAGGGGCCCGTGCGCACATGGGGCCCCTGCGAGGGGAGGGGGGAAATGCCGATTTTGTAGTGTCTATTTAGGCTTAAGCTATGGTCACACCGGGCTTTGTGTGTGCGAAATTCTGTCGTGCAGCGCTGCGAAAAGGGGCGGGATTAAACAAGATGATTAGACATTAAAAAAAGCGAGCGATTGCTCCATGTTTTAAATTTCTGTCCAGAGAGGTCATGTTTTCATCCTCGATTGGTCTCACGCAGTCAAGTGATGCAAATTCGCAGGTTAGAGTTCACCAAGCTTGAACTTTGCACCGCGGCAACCTGCGAAACTCGACGCATGACCCTGCGTTTCCGGTCTGACGCATTCGCGTGCGTATGAATGGAAGTCTATGGGAGGAAAAGTCAAGTGTGACCGCACCTTAAGTGCAAATAGCGCACCTCGTTGGAATAAGCTAGTTAACGCCCATCACCGTTTGATTGACAGAGACAACATAACTAAAGAGTGAAGCAGATAGCAACGTAGATCGTAAAGTGCATGGCAACATGTTTTGATGTGATCGATCATGAACCTGGTTCGAATCCAGCCTCTAATGAACACGTTCTTTTTTCTCCCACCACATATTAGATTTTGCATACTCTTCATCACGAGGAAGACAAGTAGAAATTATTAATAAGTGACTGTACTATTGAGGATTCAGATTCATAGAACTGGATTGGAAAGGTGTTATAACCAAATCATATGAATTATAAATTTGTAGAAGTTATACATTATAAATACCCTTAAATATATATATATATATATATAAATATATATATATATATATATATATATATATATATATATATATATATTAGTACTACTTCTGTGAACTTGAACAAGTATATTAAAATCCATTAATTTTCACTAGTTGTATTAGTATTTTTTCAAAGTATGCTTTAAATGCGTTACATGATATACTGTACATATATTTCTAGTCTACAAAGATTTAACTTATTTTTATTTTAAAAATGTGGACAATACATTATAGATAAATTTTATTAAAAAATATTTTATTAATCTAATTTTATTATTCATCTAGGGGTGCGGTCAGGTAGGGGACCTACAAGACTTTGTGCGCAGGGGCCTCTGAATTCTTAATCTGGCCCTGCCCATGGGAACAGGCAAAAAACAAGATGGCAGAGCCTAATTTTTGTGATGGAAGTGTTCTCATTATTTTAAACGCAAGGAAGAAAAGGGGACAGTCTCAATGGACAATGATTTTACCGAAATAAAAAAAAAACACATTGCTTTAAACTTTTATTATTCTGTATATACAGCATTAATAACGTCAGGAAGTTCTAAGAAAGTAACAATATTCAATTTTTTTTTAAAGTTATACAGTGTGTCATTAAATACAGAGCTCCTCTATTTAAAAAAATACTCTTCAAGTGCTGAAAGAGATCAAGTCTCAGGAAGGTATAAAAAAAAAGTAACCCAAAAGTAATGTAACTCATTTCTTTCCATAAAAGTAACTAATGCTACCAGTTACTTTTTGGGGGGAGTGACTCAATATTGTAATGCATTACTTTCAAACCATTTTATGGGCAAAAAGCGCTGAGAAAATTCTCAGGTTCTTCTTTTATGTTCCAGAAATGGAGTCAGGCAGGTTTTGAAATACACGATGTTGAATATCTGATGACAGGATTTTTATCTAAGGGTTAATAAACCCTTGGAAAACTCCCTCCATGTTGTCTTATTGAGTGTTTTTTTTTTTTTTTTTTTTTTTTTTTTTGAGACGTTAACTTAGAACATGTTCAATTTATTTACTTTTTTCTTTGGGTACTCATGTCTTGCTCGGATATTTAGAGAGGGCTAAAGGTTATTGCATTATGGATTAAAGTGTGTACTTTGTCCCAATCATTTCAAGGATGAAGCGCAGCTGTTTGCAAAACTAAAATCAATTTCCCTGTTCATGATATGGTGTAAGAGCTTTCAATAATGTTTTGCTTAGTGTAAATCTCAAACTATTCATTTTGTTTTTTTACTTCAAGGCTACACAAAAAGCTCTAATTTGTTTTCTCATTTATTTAGTGTGTGGTGCACATCTGAGATCCCATAGCTTGTCAATTGTCCCATGATTTTTAATGGAAGGGGATGAGCAAAAATATTCTGATATATTTAAATATTTTTGCAGAATTTTATTATTATTATATATATATTTTTTTTTTGTTGCTGGGCTGTTTACTGGAATCCATTGCATCATTTGAGCTGGACAGTAAATATGTAGACGTGCACTTGTTTTCCACATGACTTGATCATTTAATGTTTACCTCAAGCAAACACAGACTGCTAGAGAGAAACTCGGCTACAACAACAGCCATGAACAGACCAGGGGCATCACTAGGCTCTTTAATGCAGGGAAATACTACTAATCAATCATTAAAGGGACAGTTCACCCAAAACTTGTCATCATTTGCTCACTGGTTTGCAACAAAAACCAGTTCAACTTCACTTTTCTGTTGAACACATTAGATATTTTAAAGTGCTGAAACATGTTGTTTGAAATAAATGTAGAACTTAATGAAAGCCTACAAAGGTCACAATTACGAGAAGTAGTGACCTTTTATTGGCAAAAATCTTTTAAAATTGTTAGATATATAAAACTGAATTTGTATATTGAATTTATCTCACTTCTGAGTTACGATTCTCTTTTTTTGTCTGAATGTATAAGAGACTAGATAGGATAGAAGGGGAAATTTTTTGTTTATATGTATGCTAGAAATTACTTACCTTAAAAAGTAATTGTAACTTAACATTAAAGTTTAAATTCACATTGAAACAGCTTGTATAATTAAAAAATAGCTTAGTAAGTAAAATTAGCTGTGTTTTCATAACATTATTGTTGTATTTTTTTTACAGTGTACTTACTATTTCCTGATTAGAAATACTTTAAATGCTAAACAATATGCTAGACATATTCTTTTGTCAAGCATGCAAGATTTCTCTCGTCTTGTTTACAGTCAGAACTAACAATGACAGATTTACGCATGAATTAATCTAACAGGTTAAAAAAAAAAGATTGACATTTTTCACAAAGCACTTTTTTATTTATCTGCTTTAATTTGATCACATTTACATCCAAATCAGTGAACGTGGTAGGAATTACAACAGTTTGCTTATGTACCTACCCACTTGTTAAGGGTCCAAATATATTGGCTTCTAAGATGTTCACTGGCTAGCTGTGTGTGTTTATTCCATTATCCCCAGTTACAATGAGCAGATAAAGGTCTAGAGAAGTGTTGCTATATGCATTTGGAATCCGTTACTGTTAACTTAACTTAGAATCAAGATGAGATCTAAAGAGCTGTTGCTATCAGTAAAGAAAGCCATCATTAGGCTGAAAAGAACAAAACAAACCCATTAGAGAGATGGCAAAAAACATTAGGTGTGGCCAAAACAACTGTTTGGAACATTCTTAAAAAGAAAGAACGCACCAATGAGCTCAACACAACCAGAAGACGAGGACCAGGAGACCAAGATCAACTTGTACCAGCGTGATGGGAAGAGAAGAAAAGGAACTGCTCATGATCCCAAGCAGTAAAAGCATGGTGGTAGTGACATGGTGTAAGTATGTATGGCTGTCCAATGGAACTGCTTCTCTTATATTTTTTGATGATGTGACTGCCAAAGAAAGCAGCAGTATCAATTTTTGAATTAGTTCAGACAATATTTTCTGCCCATACTATGCCAAATTCTTCAGAACTCATTGGACGGTGCTTCATAAGGCTGGATGGAGAATGACCCAAAGCATACTGCAAAAAGCAAACAAACAGTTGTTGGGAGGGAAAAAAGTGGAATGTTATACAGTGGTCAAGTCAATTACCTGACCTGAGTCTGATTGAGCTTGCATTACACTTGCTGAAGACAAAACTGAAGGGAAAATGCTCCAAGGACAAGCAGGAACTGAAGACAGTTGCTGTAGAGGCCTGGCAGAGCACCAACAGAAATGAAACCCAACATATGGTGATGTCTATGCGTTTCAGGCTGTAATTGACTGCAAAGGATTAAGTGAAAATTAAGTGAAAGTTGATTTATGATTATTCTTCTGTCCAATTGCTTTTGGTCCCTTAACAAGTGGGAGGCACATATGCAAACTGTTGTAATTCCTAAAGCGTTCACCTGATTTTTCAAACTAAAGCTGTCTGCAGTTGACACCATCTTGATTGTTTCATTTTCAAATCACTTGTGTTGGTGTATAGAGACAAAAATGTTAGAATTGTGCTGATGTACAAATATATATGGACCTAACTGTGTATATACGTATCAAAATATGAGCACAATTGATGGGCATCCAGAAACTCCTCTGGAATTAAACTGACCCTCAAACGACACCCAGTATTTGTATTTTAATTAGGTTCCATTAATTTTCCAATTTTTTTCTCAAAATTCTTTCATGATTTTCCTCAGTCACTCTATATTTGTTATGTATATTTAGAAGCATATATTTTACATTTTTATTTGTATAATTTTTTAATTATTATTCAATCATTATTATTTTTAAGGATTTTAACTCATTGTAAATTTTATTCACCCATGATATTACACAAAATTAACTTTAATATTAATGACAGCAGAAATAATAAAAACAGGAAGATGTCATTAAAATCTTGTTTAGTTTGTTATCAGCCTGTGTGTAATTTTCTACGTTGTTTATCTTGGATCACCCAGTAATCTCTGTAGTACGCCAGACCCCCCGCTCCACTTTTTTACTGGTTTGTTGTGTTGGTTTAGGGGGAGGGTTTGTCCAGAACAAGACCTTTATTAGTGTAGACCAGTCAACTTTCCTCTTCTGTAGTTTCGACCCCATTCAGAGTCTTTAATTATCATCTCATCCCGCATCGAAAAGTGATGCATCACAACCCAATGGTGAAAGCAGACAGAAAACGCTAAACAGCTGGCTAGAAGTTCACCGTAACCGAAATCCCTCCATACAAGCCGAGAGCAGAAAGAGAAAGAGAAGAGAAGTGGAAGCGACTGAGGACTGGTCCTCTCTGATTCCTTCAGATAAAGGAGAAACTGAAGCCATGGACTGCTCCAGCAGCAGAGGAAGCCCTGCAGATGATAAAGACACCATCCTCAACCAGATGCACAACGGTTTCTGTGAGGACATGGAGGCTGAAGATCAAGACGGCATGATGATCGCCAACAAGAACTCGCTCACGCTGAGCATGTCTGTGGAGCCGCAGGACTCTGTCCTATAGTCCTGACAGCCTGCAAAGCCTCGTCTTCAGGGGAACGCATTTCCAGATGCGACATCTATGGCTAAAAAAAAGAGCGCATTGAGGACTTGAGTGATCAGATGCCACGCGAACAGAGATTATATTCCTTAAATATTTAATGTAAATATTGTTCCTTGTAACTTAAGCAAAAAGGGGCTTAGACTGAGCAGGAGGCAGATGTGAAACACTGATCACCGTTAGTAGATCCCCATCACACTATGAAGAGACCGCGGACGTCACTTCACCAGGGCTAATGATGAGACGCCTTCTGTGAGATTTTCTTCATGCTTACGCTTGCACATACCAGAAATGCTGTTTTCCCCTTTGGGTTTGTCCACAAACTGTATCTAATTCATATGATAAGTGAGCAGCTTTGGCCATTTCTACATGCTTGAATATTTTTCAGAAGTTAACAAAGAAGAAATCTCTTGAAGAAAGGTGATTGAGTGTCTGTTTGCACTGTACAGGCCTAGCTGATAATATACAGCATACATTCCATGACGTCTCGCATCTTAAAAAAGCTTCTGTTTTGATCCTACGTAACGGTGTGTGCCATGCTAATTTCACAACAAGGATCTTTCTTTCAGCCTTTGACCTTTCACGTCAAAGTCCATGTCTGTATCTACTTAAAATCGTAGTTGCACTTGATAAAAAATAATTTAATGGTTTGAACTTTTTTTTAATCTATTATTTGTCACTACATTTCTATGCAATAATATAACCAAGGCATGATAGTTTTATAGAGAGGATTTATTTTGATATTTATAAAGAAAGAAGTAATTTTACTATGTCTTCGTGTCTGTGAACTGTTCATATTGTGTTGTTGTTGTTTATATGAGCTGATGAATAGTTTTCTGTACATGTTGAAAATCATCCGCTTTTTTCCTGCTAGTTTATTCTTAACTCAGTTTTTCAGCTTTTTTCAGTCCTGACTGTTTCTCGACTCTTTTTAGATTGTAGATTTGTAACTGAATCAGAGATGTATATTTCTACCAAAGACAGATCAGGACTTATTTTCCAAGTTTATATGGCTTTATTTGTTTAAATGCATATGTGTGTATTCCCATTTGTTTAAAATAAATTTAAAACGTCCTATTGATTTTTACCTTGACTTTGCTTAATGATTTGAGAGAGAGATAAAATATCAACCTTGCTTTTTAATGACTCTTAATAGATAAATATATTGTCTAACACATTTTCTCGCTTGAACTATTTAACTTTAGGTCATTCTTAATTAAAGTAAAATGCTATACTGGGTTCAACAAGACATGTCAGTCGTATCTTTTTGAGTGGGGAAAAGTATAACGGTCATTATGATAAAAAGCCCCGCCTACTAGTACAGGAGCCAATCATTGATCACTATATAGCGAATAAACCCGTCTTTTAGTACAGGAGCCAATCATCGATCACTATATGGCGAATAAACACGTCTTTTAGTACAGGAACCAATCATCGGTCGCTATAGACTGACGATATTCCGAGGAGGAGCTTGGACCAGACGTGAGTTTCTGCAGATTGTGTGTGATTTGGATGTTTAGAAATGAAACTAAAGGGACAGTTGTTGTTTAATATTATTGGTGAATCCTAATATGAAATTCAACGGTAAGCTTGGCAAGCAGTTTTGGAGAATTTGATGTTTCCCCATTCAGACAGAATGCCCTAAGGTGTTTCAAAGATGGCCGCCGAGTGAAGTGACTTGCCCTTAAAGGGACTTTGCTTATCTTACTTCATTTTTCATAATTTACCAGGGGCTTGACAATTAATATATATGTTTGTTGATATTGATTAAACATTACTAGCCTTTGAAAATATTAGTGCCCCTAAAAGACACCAAAAGCTGTACTGAATGTTTTCAATATTTTTGTAAAACCTTTTCAATTCAGATTTTTTTTCCATCACACTGATGTTTTCATCCAAATTCACATTAAATTAGAAACAAAATGTTGTCAAAAAGTTCATTTTATTTGTCCAAAAAATGTACACAAAATGAAAAGATTCTATGCATTTTCCTCCATGTTTTTATCAATGCTTTTCCCCCAGACATAAGCCATCTTGTGCATATGAGCCTGTGAAGATTTGGAAAAGGTGCTTTTGGCCACATGCAGAGGAACGGACTTGCCGCTAAGAAACAGCTTATTTAGACATGTAGAAATGACAGGAGTGCTGCTGGATTCTTCTTTGTTTTTCATCAGATTTCTGGCATATGCAAAAATATACCCAGTCATGAAAGCGTCGAACCCTGCTCTGTGAGTACCTGCTTCCGCTTTCTTCTCCTTTGGTTTCTCTTGAGCTTCTGTAGTAGATGCTTCTGGCTGGGATTGCTCATCTCCATTGTTGCTGTCTGTTTTTCCAGGTTCGTGTGTTGGCCTCAGCATTCAGCGTCTTCTCTTGATGTTCAGATGTGGGCACAGCCTGGTCCAGCTCGGCTTCTTCAAAGTGTGTTCTTTTGCCCTGCGGGGAACTGCATGTTTCTGGAGGTCCCCTGAGAGCCTTTCTTTTTGTTCTTGCGCTTCCTCTTCTCTCTTGTCTTCTCTGGTCTTCTCGTCTTGCTGGATTATAAGGTCCGTGTTGTGGGACATGGGGCACTGGGAGCCATTAGGACACCATCCATAAGCCTAGCAGTAGAACATAACAAGAGGCATTCACAACATTTGTAGTATAGCATCCTTATTGACTTAAAGGGATTGTTACACCCAAAATTGACAATTCTGTCACCGTTTACTACCTTTTGAGCTTGCTTGCTTCTACCGAACACAAAGGAGAAACATTTTGAACATGCAGGAAACCTTAAACCATTGACTCGCCATATTATTTGTTTTTTCCTACTATGGATGTCAAAGTCAATCAATTCTCAAAATATTTTCTATATATTTTGTGGAATATTAGAAGAAAGAGACTCATAAAGGTTTGGAACCAATTGAGGGTGAGTAAAATAGTGAAGCAAATATACATTTTTGGGGTGAACTGTGAGTGTAAGTAATAAAACCAGGAGGTGTTAGTTAAAGACCTCTTATCACTTTTATTAAACATGGATATGCTACATCATTGTGTTGTGAGCATCACTGTTCATCCTCCTATCAAGCTCACTCTGATATCCATCAGTTTTAATAATCGACATGTGGATACGGAGTAACAGCTTCTCTAGCCAAAACATTGAGGACATTAGGCAGGTATTGCTGGTTTTCACTAACCGGACTATGCATCTTCATTAAAATACTTAGTTTATGTATGTACCCATTTGTTTTTAATAGCAAGTGAGTTTATTTTCTTTGTTTAGCATGAGAATTAAGGTAGTGTGGAAAAAGGTACAGAGAGAAAGATGGAAAAATCGCAGAAACATAATCAGGTTTTCACATTAATGTAAATATTTCTAATAAGTAGGCCCACACAGAATCTGTGCACGCGCGATTTTTAGCACATCATTAATTCTGTTTATTTACTTGTGTAAATGTGTGTAAGTTTATAGTTACTCAGTTTTTAAATGAATTTCAGTTATAATATTGACTAATATGAAAATATTCATGTGATTTATTTACAATACAATTTTCTGTCTTTTAGTAAATATATTATATGAGACTTGCTTTTGTTTACCAATTTTAATTGGATTTGCATAGTAAACATTAAATAAAAAGTTAATAGGTATTTCTTTATTTCATATATTAAGTTTTAGTTATTTAGTTATTTAAGTTTTTAAATATACTACCTAAAATCATTCCGCATGAATCCGCAGATTTTTAACAAATGTAACAAATTATTCGCAGAAATATCACAAAATGTCCAAAGACTCTGTCTGGCCCTAATAATAGGTATAAGTTCCATAAAATTCTGATAATTTGCAGCTTTTGAACTTAAACATAAACTCACCGGCCACTATATTAGGTACACCTTACTAGTACCAGGTTGGACCCCCTTTTGCCTTTAGAACTACCTTAATCCTTCATGGCATCGATTCAACAAGGTACTGGAAATATTCTTCAGAGATATTGGTCCATATTGACATGATAGCATCATGCAGTTGCAGCAAATCTTTTGCCTGCACATCCATGATGTCAATCTCCCGTTCCACCACATCCCAAAGGTGCTCTATTGGATTGGGATCTGGTGACTGCGGAGGCCATTTGACTACAATGAACACCTTGTCATGTTTAAGAAACCAGTCTGAGATGATTTGCGCTTTATGACATGGCGCGTCATCCTGCTGGAAGTAGCCATCAGAAGATGGGTACACTGTGGTCATAAAGGGATGGACATGGTCAGCAACTATACTCAGGTAGGCTGTGGCGTTGACACAATGCTCAATTGGTACTAATGGGCTCAAAGTGTGCCAAAAAAATATTCCCCACACCATTACACCACCACCAGCAGCATGAACCGTTGATACAAGGCAGGATGGATTCATGCTTTCATACTGTTGATGCCAAATTCTGACCCTACCATCTGAATGTTGCAGCAGAAATCAAGACTCATCAGACCAGGCAACGTTTTTCCAATCTTCTATTGTCCAATTTTGGTAAGCCTGTGCGAATTGTAGCCTCAGTTTCCTGTTCTTAGCTGACAGGAGCGGCACCCGGTGGTGATCTTCTGCTGCTGCAGCCCATCCGCCTCACGGTTGGATATGTTGTGCATTCAGAGATGCTCTTCTGCATTCCTCTGTTGTAACGAGTGGTTATTTGAGTTACTGTTGCCTTTCTATCAGCTCGAACCAGTCTGGCCATTCTCCTCTGACATCAACAAGGCATTTGCACACACAGAACTGCCACTCACTGGATATTTTTGGAACATTCTCTGTAAACCCTAGAGACGCTTGTGCATGAAAATCCCAGAAGATTTTTATACAGTAAAATGTTAAAAATATTATTACAATTAAACGGTTTTCTACCTCAACATATAAAAATCCTTTGATTTCAGAGCTGAACTTTAAGAAATCAATTTATTATGTTAGATTGATATATCAAAGCAGTTTTGCTGCTTTTTTTTTGTCTGAATTGAAAGTTCAAATGGTCAGGTTAGGGTTAAATTTATTAGGGGTAACAAATATCAAACTAGGGTGAAGTTATGATTAACAATGTAACAATTTGAGACAAATATAATGTAGTTTAATGGAAAACTGTGTGAATAGTGCAACCCAAGGATTTGAGCAACTCACAGAGAACTGAACACATATGTTGAGGGCTCCATCATCCTGACTCTGGCTGTCCAAGCAAGGCCTGTAGTCTATGTAGGTCTCCATGTTGCCTGTGTATTTACAAAACTCCACGAACACGTGACTCCCACTGCCTTCTGCTTCAACTGCTCTGCTATTTCCAGCTTACTGTGAAGGACAGAGAAGATGCCTTAGTAACTCACATACTTTCATCGTAATTCTGAGTTACTGATATTGAGATTCCCACATACCACTTCTTATAGGCATACTCCAAGTAGGAGGCGGTAAACCTCAGCTCATACTCTGTTGCATACTTTGTGTCGTAGATTCCTGAGGGAAACATCTGGGAGAGATTGGCAGTAAAGGTGCCCAGACGATCAGGCAGATGGGCATAGAAACACTGGTACAAGAAAACCAGGTCTATCAGTCCGTTATGGAGCACCAGGGGCTTGTTGGCTCTGAGAAGTTCTACAAATAATGGACCGTATGTTCACCCCATGGGCATCACCTCCCTAATAGAAGCACAAAACGCAGGTAATTAAGTCAAGAATCATTTTGATTAAATGTTTTATTAAATGATTCCTTCACTTCCAGAATGGAAACTTCCTGATAATTTACTCACCTGATTGTTTAAACCAATGGTGGTGATCTATTTATTTCATTAATTGAGAAGAAATTAAATCAAACAGTTTAAACCCCCAAAAATAAAAGTCATCGCAATTTATTACTTTTATGAATTTCTTTCTTCTCCTAAACAAAAAAAAGATACTTTTAAGAATGTTGGAGGCCAGCTGACATTCACATTCATTGTAAGACCAAAACATACTATGAAAGTCGATGACTACAGGTGTCCAACATTCTTTAATATATATTTTGTCTGTATTCAAAAAAAGGTAATTAAACAGGTTTGATACAAGTGGACGGACAGTAAACAATAAGATAATTTTCATGGGTGAACTATCTGTTTAAGAAACTTTTTACATATTATTTATATATATATATATATATATATATATATAATATAGATATATATATATATAGTAGATAGATAGATAGATAGATAGATAGAGATAGATAGATAGATAGATAGATTCATTTTAATATAATTTCTATATTTAAATCATATATAGAGATCTATGGTGCAAGTTTCAAAGCTTCAAGGTGCTCTAAATGATACCAGCTGATGAATAAGAGCAAACAAACTGTAATAGGGCTGCACAATATATCATTATCATTTCGCAATGTGCACATTTGCAATTGTTGCATGTGCGATGTCCAGTTATGATTATAGTTGAGGTACAAAAGTTTGTCCATAATGTAGAGAAACAGGGCTGCACAATATCTTTTCAGCATCAATATTGCAATGTGCTCATCTGCAATAGACACATCGCAAAGATATGCAATGTTAAGTCTGGATTATAGTTAACCAGGAGCTACAGAGTTGTATTTAATCGCTGTATTTATACAGAATTTCTGCAAGTTAAGCAACAACAAAAATGTTTTTCTTACTTAAATTTTGTCTTGTTTTTAGTCTAAATATCTTCATTTCAAAGCGAGAATACGATTATTTCACTTACCCCACTAGCAGATTTTGCCTCTTTTAACAGAATGAAATTATTAATTTTGCCTATTTCATCTCAGATTTCTGTACCTGAATACTTTGACTTCCCAGAAATCCATATTGAGAAACTCTATTTATATCACAATATTAATCTTAGAAAAATAAAATATCACAATATCAGATTTTTTTGATATTGTGCAGCCGTAAACTGTCATTTTAAGAAAATGGCGGCTTGTTTTACTAGATAAGACTTATTCCTCTGCTGTACTAGTGCTCCACTATATGGAGAAATATTCTGCATATTTAATTTAAATCTTAAAGTGTTAGTTCATCCAAAATTAAAATTCTGTTACTAATTACTCCAAGAACACCTTTGTCTGAAAAATTACCATGTTTACCTATCTATCAATTCAGGGTGTGCATTTACCACAGGCAATATGATACCTGTGTGTCAAGCTGCTGACTCTCTACATTGTACTGGCCGTAATGAACATGCATGTAATTTGTATGATTACGGTTAATACACCGAAGTCACTTGGAATATTTTGACTATTTTTTGTTCCTTTTCTTCAGTTTAAACATCTCAGGGCTGTTGTTGTCTATGTGGAAGAGAGAGCTCTTGGATTTCATCTAAAATATCCTCATTTGTGTACTGAATATGAAAAAAAAGTCTCAGAAGATTGGAACGACATGAGGGCGAGTCATTAAAAACAAAAGTTTTATTTTTTGGGTGAATTAACTCTTTTTTTAACTGAATTAACATTTTTGACTGAAGAAAGCAAAGTTTACATTTTGGATGACAAGGAGGTGAGTCAATTGTCAGGAAAATATTATGAAAGTAAACGGATCCTTAAGCATTCAGTCATACATACTTTATCGTTCCCCTTATAATAAGGTATGCCTCCAGCATATTGTTTGTTGAAGTCAAATCCATGTTGCACAAGGAACTGCACTGACTGAGGCTCAATGATGTATTCCTCTGAGCAAAGCAAGGTGAGATTGTAAACCTGGACCATGGTAAGGGGTCTCTGCCTAGAAATATGACACAAATAGAATTAGCGCAAAGTCAGTTATAATTCAGACAAAACTGACTGTTAATTAGACATTCTACTTTGTTTTTCAAGCTCTTTATAACAGGCAAACCCTAATGAAAGAACAGATCGGGTGCGTGGCAGCATGCGATATGGCTTGTATACCTGTAGTTCAATCGACCTTTAAAGAGAGAGAAAAGGGTTAAATTTAAGACCAAGTAATGCAAATGTAATGAATAATTTAAAGGAAACACAATTTTTTACTTACATTATCACCAAACATTTTAAAAAGTAAATATGTAGGGAGAACATAGGTTCTCTCTTGTTTCCCAGTATATATTCCTATTGTAGATTCAAGATGCATTTGCAAACTATAGTACAACTATTATAATAAGCCACAAATATGTATATATATATGAAACTGATAAAAAAATGTCTTGATTAAATGAGAAATATTTACAAATTTAAACTGAACTGTAATTCAATGACAGATATGCTCGTTTTACGCATAAATACAACATTCTTCATTTCACATCTCTAATAAATGTTCTTTTAAAGCTCTTAAGATATGTTATTGCCAAAATAAAATACTGAGGAAATATTCATTTTTGCAACATTTAATTCTATTGACAAAATGAATATCTAAGACATGATTGAGGCCTTAATTTATATATAAAAACGGCAGACAAACTTGTTCAGTCTTTTAGAATGCTAAATAAAGTTATTTTTAATCACACAACTTACTCAGCTAGAAGAGCTTTCCTTGAACCAAGACCACTCAGTTCCTAAAAGACATATAACATTACATTTATCACATTGTTCAATTACAGTATTTATCGTCCGGTTGACTTTTTGAAATGATAGTGTTGTTTTACTCACCGTATCAATAGCGATGAATGAAGACGTTTTAATGGCTATCACCATCGCAGCCCACAACTCCTTAAAATTGTTTCCCTGCACGTCAATCACTGGCACTATCATTGAGGACGACATTATTTCTACCGGACAAAACTAACAGAATCACGCATTTGCTAACGGAGGATTTTTTTTTTTTTTTGCTTGTTACGTCACAAATGTGGGTCTACGTCACTGATATTGTGTAAAACAAAAGATGATCCTGTCAATGCAGATATTGTAGGCTTACCGAAAATATCATTTCGGTAAGCAAATAATACCATAACCCGAATATGCGTTAGCTACATGTCCAAACTCTCTACTTCGCGCAGTTTTACAGACTGTTCATTTAATTACTACTTTAAATGTCAAATGTATTTGTTCACTGCACCCCTCACGCTTCTATCAATCGTCTATGAAACATGTGAGTGTGTGTTTTCTTTCCGGTTAGAGGTTCTTCTAGGTTTAATGGCAGCTTCATAACGTTTGTTATCGCCACCCACTGGAATGGAGTGCAATGAATGACGTTTGGAGGACAAATAACTGTAGATCGCTTTAGCTTTTAACACAAAAACACAACGCAAATATAATAGGTGTAGTTATAAAAATAATGAACTGTAATACTACTTCAGGTCTGACTTTTTCGCATAGCTTATGTGACAACTAATTTATTTATTTTATTGATAGCAGCAGTAACGTTAGTAATATTGCATTTGGAGCCTTTTTTGTTTACGAAACTCAAATATCATCTGAACAAAAAAGTAACATTAGTCTATTTTGAAATGGCACCAAAGTAACATTATCTTTGTATACTGATGTGAATACCTGTAAATTTGAAATGTAAAACGTTTATGCACGTTTTACGTTGTTTTATTAACATTAATTATAATTGTTGTTTTTTTTTTATCTTTATTAACGTTACTTCCTAAATACAATAACAATGCGGTTGTTCCACTTATGGTGTAACGGTAGTGAAATCGTAAAACCAATTTTAAACGGTTGTTTTTCGTCGATGAAAATTAAACAGCACGAATGTAACGCAGCATTTCCACACAGGCAAAGTTAGAGTCGTCTCTCACGTAATACGTCATCACGTCTCTTGCCGAAGTTATCGGCGCCATTTTGGCTCAAACAAACTCTGCATTTCACTTACTAGTAAAACATATTCGTCTTCCAGATTCGCATTTTAAACTGAATCAATTAAAGAGACCGCCCGTAAACTCATTGTTTACGTCTGCTAAAACTACTGCTGTCTGTTGTTCTGAAGTCTAAAGGGTTTTTATAATACACCTGCTAAGTCCTCTGCTAGCAGACCGCTACTTATCATCGTTGTTTTGCCCAGATGTGAAGTTAAACACTTGGCGAATGTAATAAAAATGGGTGGATGCTCCGCTCCAAACTGCTCGAACTCTACAACTATTGGAAAGCAGCTTTTTCGCTTCCGAAGACCCGGTGCGCATGAGAAAGTGGCTCGTAAACTGTCGGCGTGATTTTGTACCGACTCCCTGCTCCAGACTGTGCCAGGCAAGTGAAACGCGTGCGCATTTAATACTCTGCATAAGAAAACAGATGTGCCTTCAGACGTCCCCTTTTGTAATCGTGTATATAGTCACAAAGTTTCATTTCCATGACTTGCAGACCACTTTGAGGAAAGCCAGTTGAGGAGATCGCCAGATCACCAGCAGGGGGAAGGAAACTCAAACCCAACGCAATCCCGACGCTGTTCAATGTGCCAGACCCTCCCTCTCCTGTCACCCCTCAAGCAGTATTACCTGTCAAAAATGAGCCAGGTAAATTTATCAATGCTGAGTCTCTAAGAGGACATATGAGATTAGAGGTAACATTATAGTTTGGTCACAGAGGTATAAGGTTCTTTTAAAATATGTGCGTTCCCTGGGAAACTTTGCATTTGTTTATCAAAGTTTTATGTTCTTCTGCAAGACTGTTGAAACTCCTAACATAGGCCTCCGTTTGTGTTTGCTCGTGAAAATATTGCATTTTCTCCCTAAACTTTCACAAAACGTGTAATCTGCTTACAAAACGTAATGCGTTCTCTAACAAAAAAAAGCATTTCTTAAGGAAACTATTCCCTTGAAACTGGTATGATCCCCTATTTAATTTCCCCAATAAACATATTGTATTTGCTCATAAAACATTAGCATTCTCTTCCAAAAGTACTGTTTCTGATGTCTCTTTGATTGCAAGGCTTTGCATTCTCCTTTGCATAATGCAAGTAATACATTTCTCTAAGAAATGCAGTATATTTTTACTAAGCTTTTCCTAAGTTAGTTTGTGTTGGCTTGCAAAACTTTTGCATTTAATCAAAAAGGCATGACAGTTTATTTTAGAAACTATTTGCTCGCAAACTTTTTCGATTTTCTCATTAAACGGTTCTCTCGTTATTGTGTTCTCTCACAAGTTGTGCATTTCCCCAATACGTTTTGCTTTTATTTTAGAAACCATTTGCAGGATCTTTGCATTTGCTTATCTCTAACACAAACTATTGTGTTTTCCCCAACAAATACTTAATTGGCTCGCATGCTCTCTCACAAAAGTACTGAATTTCCCCAGATATATTGCATGAGCCTCCAAACTTGACATTTCTCTATTTGGTGTTCTCTTGTGGATGAATTGCATTCACCAAGATCATTTGCATTTGTTTGCTACACTTTTGCATTCTCCAAGTATGATACTTTTTAGAGAAATGTTTGCTTAAACATTCGGACTCTTTTGCAAAAGTATTATTTAAATGAGCAAAATATTGCATTTAGTATATATTAGAGATAAAATATAAGTTGGGACAAAAACTGTAGTTTAATGCTGTTGAGAGTAAATGCTAATTTTGCAGGAAGACTGCTGTCTCTGACAAAAGATTGTGTTTCCCAAAGAAATGCAGTGCTCACTAACAAAAGCTTTGTGTTGTTTAGAGATATTTTGCATTTTCAAATAAAACTTTACATTTATATGTGTTTTTCTCCTGAGATACAAGTTTATGATCTTCATGCTATTCCAAACTATAGTTTCTAGCTTTTTCTGTGAAACTTTTAAACAACTCTGGACTCAAACAAACTTAATTTGGATTGAGATCGTTCAACATACCTTTTCCTTCATTCTTTAATTTCAAATGAAGTCCCTCTATAATTATAAAAAAAATCAGTAAGCAATCCCTTTTAATGTCACTTTTTGTATATTCTGTAATCATTGTAGTGGAAAAGGAGCTGAACATGGGGGATCATGGTTATGCCCGTCGGCAGCCCCCTGTGGATTCAGAGGAAGATGGCGTTCAGAGGGCAGAAGAGGAGCGACCCTGCTCTCTCTGCCAGCATTATAAACCAAGCTGGAGCAGCAACAACAGCACACAGTCAGACTACAGAGAGAGGTATGATATATTCTTATCAATCATAATAAATTACGCACATTAGAGTGACTGATTAAATATATAGCCATGTTACCTCAAACAAACACAAACTGCCAGAACAGACCAAGTATGTCACTAGATGCTTGTGAATTAAGATTACTGTATGTTATTTAAGTCGTTTTTTTTTCCACTGAAAATTAAAAAATGCTTAATTGTGACTTCTCACAGTTCTGACTTTCTTGAAGTTTTGGGTTGTCATTTCAAATTCCACCTTTGTTTTTTTTTTACACTTAACTATTTATCTTATGATTTTTGTATATCTCAAAGTTCTGAAGAAAAAAGAAGTCAGAAATGTGAGAATCTCAGCATTGCTGGAGATAAAGTTAGAGCTCAGAGAGCCTATAAACTCGAAATTGCAAAAAGCAGTTGTAATTTTTAGGAAAAAACATCAGAATTGGCAGATAACTTTTAGAGTTGTGAGATAAATGAAACTGAAATGATGATAAATGATAAACTGAACGCAGACACTCCAGTTTATTTCTCACTTTTCTTTTCTGAATGTTAGACACAAGTCAGAATTGTGAGATATAAACTGAGAATAGTGTCTCAGTAGTGAAAGTCAATGGTTTTCAGTCTCAGGCACCATTTACAATTGTGCATTTCTATTTTGAACTGGAGAAACCTTGTCACAGTTTATGCCTGGCATCCACATTACTCCAGTATCTCCAACTGGCAAAAACAAAGCGGTTTGAAAAGCTAAAGACTCGATTTTAATTTATTTATCAATCCTTTAATTAACCTTGAAGAGTTCAACTGATACTTCAGAGTTTATTATTCCAGAGAGACCTGGGGCCTCATGTACAAAGACTTGCATTGAATTCATTCTAAATAATGAGTACGGGCAAAGCTGTAAATTTGCGTACGCAATTTAACAAAAAAAAAAGATGTATGGAACGGTGCGTATGCGGAATCCAACGCATATTCTCTTTGTTCATCCAAATTAACGTGAAACACTGAGAGCACGTGCACGAGCTCAAAACCCCTCCCTGCCTCCCTCCCCCGTATAAATATTGGTAATGATTCCACATTGGCGAAACCAAATGAAAAAGCAATGACAAAAGCAAGCAAGAGGTGAAACTTCACAGAGTGTGAATTGGAGGTGCTCCTATCAGAGGTAGATTTGAGAAAAACTGTTGTTTGCAAGTTTGACCTCTGGAATTATTAACAAAGAAAAAAAATAGAGAGTTTAGCTGACGCGGTTAACGCAGTTGGTCTGAACATCGCACTGTGAGTGAATTAAAAAGAAATGGTCCGATGTAATGGTGCAGGTTAAGAGGAGAATAGTGTCGCATCATCAAAGTGTGGACCGAACAGGCAGGGGAACAGGGGATCCTGAACTAACACCCTTGAAGAGAGAGTGGCCTCAATTGTGGGGGACACTTTACTGTCTGGAGTAGTATCCGTGTATGTGGGAGACACAGATGTATTAGAGGAACGCTTTGTTAGGGCGGTATAGCAGCACCCCTCCGCTCTTATCAAGGCAGCGCCACTGGCATTTCAGCTGCCCAACTACATTTGAGCATCTCATATTATTTTCACATTTACTGAATGGAAATGTTTCCGATTCACGTATGCAAATTCGTCTTCAAATGGCACCTTTATAGCAATGTGCGTGCAGGTAGATTACACTGGGAAAACCGGCGATCGCTGCAATTTGCGCTTTAATGTATGGCTGGTCAACTGCATGGTATGGAAACCTTATATACCTGCTAGACATGCGGATGATCCCGTCCCATACAGCTTGCATTGCACGGGTCAAAGACGACTGTCTCTCACTCTCATTTTGGCATAATAATCAAGAAACTTTGCTGCTGTAGCTGCAGTAAGTGCAATGATATTGTGCAATAACAGCGCTGTGAAATATCATTGCAGTGACAGCAACAAAGTTTCTTAATTATTTCGTCGTAATGAGAGTATAGTTCCTATCCATATCAACCTAGAACCTAGGTCTTAAAGAGAAAACTTTAAGAGAGATGTGCTAAAATGAGAAGTGGAACTGAGAACTAACCACTATGACTTTTTGTTTTTGTTGGTATACAGGCGGAAGAGATGAAGAAACGTCTTACAAACTGAGTAAAATAGAAAAGGGGTTGCAGGTGTTCCTGTTTGAGGACCAAATACGTGCCCTGACATTAGCCAAGCGCTCTCGGAGGGCCGTGTGGTCACATGACACTTTACTGACCGCCCGAAAGATCCGCTGCGCTGTGGGGGTTAAAGGATACGAGTACCTCAGGGAACTTGGCTACCCTCTGCCTTCTTACAGGACGCTGTGCAATCGACTGGAGCCCAAAATGATGGTAAGCACTAGCATGCAGGATGAACTGGCAGAGCTGGGTCTGGGCATCATAGCAGCCTGTGACAGTCCAGAGGGCAACGTGACGAACGATGAAGGACTGATTGGAGTCATGACCTGAAACACTGTGTTTGTGAGACTCTGACGGAATTGAAATATGACCGTTAATCCAGGCAGGCGAAGCTAAAGCAGGACACACAGAGGATGTTTGGTATACGTTATTTTGGGTGGTAGTTGATGCATAAAAGCATTTGCATAAATACCACAGCAGCCTGGAGTTGGTTCACTTCCTTTTCGCGCTTCTTTTCTCTCAGATTGAATAAAATATTAGGGTTTTACTACATCTTACTCTGTAGTTGCAAGTCCCTCGATGCTAATATTGCTCCTGTGTTGAGGAAATGGAGGTGAATTGGTGGAATACTCCAGCTGTTTACAGAGTCCGTTAATGCTAAGAATGAGGCCTAAAAACCAAATGCTACGACTTTTAAGTTTGATTTTTGCTACTGAGACAAAGGTTTTAGAGTTCATGCTAGTTTCTCTGAGAGGTTGGCAAATGTGAGTTAAATGTTAAAATTGGAATGACAGGTTCCTATTTTAAATGGTATAAGTTTGGTATGTGATGTGTAGCGAAGGAAGTTAGCAGCCCAAAAAAGTTGTGCATAAAATGCCATCGCAAAAACGAATGATAAAAGTGAATGAAAAATAAAGTTCTGTCTGCAAAGCAAACCAGAGCTTCTGGTTTTATTTCAGTTGTATTCTTGTTTTGTCAGCCCTGTCTGGAGTATCATTCAATTCGGTTTCTAAAGAAACACAAAATTGTTCACCCAAAATTAACTTATTATTTTGCAAAACTATACATTTTGAAACATTTTTTTTGCATTCCATAGAACAAAACTGTTAATAACCAAACAGTGTTGGTTACCTTTGACCAGCGTTGGGGCTAACACATTACAAGTAATGCGAGTTACGTAATAATATTACTTTTCTAAGTAACGAGTAAAAATTAAGTAATATTTGAGTTACTTGTTTTTGTTTAATGTAACTCGTTTTACTTTTTAGATTAATTAATATGCTTTTTAAAAAAATTGTTTGTTTGCGCCAATGGCAAGTGTGTCGACACATGCACTCTGGTACCACGGTGGCCTGAGTTCGATTCCTACCTTAAGGTCCTATGCTGTTCTTTACCCACTCACTGCTCCCCACACTTTCCTGTCAATACTCTCTACTGTCCTATCCATTAAATGTGAAAACCCCCAAAAAACAATTATAAAAAAATAAGTGTAATCAAGTTGAATTGCACTCAATGAGAAAAAATGCCCCCCACAAGCAGGGCCGGATTAACCAATGGGCATTATGGGCACAGGGCCAGGGGCCCGTGCGCACATGGGGCCCCTGCGAGGGGAGGGGGGAAATGCCGATTTTGTAGTGTCTATTTAGGCTTAAGCTATGGTCACACCGGGCTTTGTGTGTGGGAAATTCTGTCGTGCAGCGCTGCGAAAAGGGGCGGGATTAAACAAGATGATTAGACATTAAAAAAGCGAGCGATTGCTCCATGTTTTAAATTTCTGTCCAGAGAGGTCATGTTTTCATCCTCGATTGGTCTCACGCAGTCAAGTGATGCAAATTCGCAGGTTAGAGTTCACCAAGCTTGAACTTTGCACCGCGGCAACCTGCGAAACTCGACGCATGACCCTGCGTTTCCGGTCTGACGCATTCGCGTGCGTATGAATGGAAGTCTATGGGAGGAAAAGTCAAGTGTGACCGCACCTTAAGTGCAAATAGCGCACCTCGTTGGAATAAGCTAGTTAACGCCCATCACCGTTTGATTGACAGAGACAACATAACTAAAGAGTGAAGCAGATAGCAACGTAGATCGTAAAGTGCATGGCAACATGTTTTGATGTGATCGATCATGAACCTGGTTCGAATCCAGCCTCTAATGAACACGTTCTTTTTTCTCCCACCACATATTAGATTTTGCATACTCTTCATCACGAGGAAGACAAGTAGAAATTATTAATAAGTGACTGTACTATTGAGGATTCAGATTCATAGAACTGGATTGGAAAGGTGTTATAACCAAATCATATGAATTATAAATTTGTAGAAGTTATACATATAAATACCCTTAAATATATATATTATATATATAAATATATATATATATATTATATATATATATATATATATATATATATATATTAGTACTACTTCTGTGAACTTGAACAAGTATATTAAAATCCATTAATTTTCACTAGTTGTATTAGTATTTTTTCAAAGTATGCTTTAAATGCGTTACATGATATACTGTACATATATTTCTAGTCTACAAAGATTTAACTTATTTTTATTTTAAAAATGTGGACAATACATTATAGATAATTTTATTAAAAAATATTTTATTAATCTAATTTTATTATTCATCTAGGGGTGCGGTCAGGTAGGGGACCTACAAGACTTGTGCGCAGGGGCCTCTGAATTCTTAATCTGGCCCTGCCCATGGGAACAGGCAAAAAACAAGATGGCAGAGCCTAATTTTTGTGATGGAAGTGTTCTCATTATTTAAACGCAAGGAAGAAAAGGGGACAGTCTCAATGGACAATGATTTTACCGAAATAAAAAAAAAAACACATTGCTTTAAACTTTTATTATTCTGTATATACAGCATTAATAACGTCAGGAAGTTCTAAGAAAGTAACAATATTCAATTTTTTTTTTAAAGTTATACAGTGTGTCATTAAATACAGAGCTCCTCTATTTAAAAAAATACTCTTCAAGTGCTGAAAGAGATCAAGTCTCAGGAAGGTATAAAAAAAAGTAACCCAAAAGTAATGTAACTCATTTCTTTCCATAAAAGTAACTAATGCTACCAGTTACTTTTTGGGGGGAGTGACTCAATATTGTAATGCATTACTTTCAAACCATTTTATGGGCAAAAAGCGCTGAGAAAATTCTCAGGTTCTTCTTTTATGTTCCAGAAATGGAGTCAGGCAGGTTTTGAAATACACGATGTTGAATATCTGATGACAGGATTTTTATCTAAGGGTTAATAAACCCTTGGAAAACTCCCTCCATGTTGTCTTATTGAGTGTTTTTTTTTTTTTTTTTTTTTTTTTTTTTTTTGAGACGTTAACTTAGAACATGTTCAATTTATTTACTTTTTTCTTTGGGTACTCATGTCTGCTCGGATATTTAGAGAGGGCTAAAGGTTATTGCATTATGGATTAAAGTGTGTACTTTGTCCCAATCATTTCAAGGATGAAGCGCAGCTGTTTGCAAAACTAAAATCAATTTCCCTGTTCATGATATGGTGTAAGAGCTTTCAATAATGTTTTGCTTAGTGTAAATCTCAAACTATTCATTTTGTTTTTTTACTTCAAGGCTACACAAAAAAGCTCTAATTTGTTTTCTCATTTATTTAGTGTGTGGTGCACATCTGAGATCCCATAGCTTGTCAATTGTCCCATGATTTTTAATGGAAGGGGATGAGCAAAAATATTCTGATATATTTAAATATTTTTGCAGAATTTTATTATTATTATATATATATTTTTTTTTTGTTGCTGGGCTGTTTACTGGAATCCATTGCATCATTTGAGCTGGACAGTAAATATGTAGACGTGCACTTGTTTTCCACATGACTTGATCATTTAATGTTTACCTCAAGCAAACACAGACTGCTAGAGAGAAACTCGGCTACAACAACAGCCATGAACAGACCAGGGGCATCACTAGGCTCTTTAATGCAGGGAAATACTACTAATCAATCATTAAAGGGACAGTTCACCCAAAACTTGTCATCATTTGCTCACTGGTTTGCAACAAAAACCAGTTCAACTTCACTTTTCTGTTGAACACATTAGATATTTTAAAGTGCTGAAACATGTTGTTTGAAATAAATGTAGAACTTAATGAAAGCCTACAAAGGTCACAATTACGAGAAGTAGTGACCTTTTATTGGCAAAAATCTTTTAAAATTGTTAGATATATAAAACTGAATTTGTATATTGAATTTATCTCACTTCTGAGTTACGATTCTCTTTTTTTGTCTGAATGTATAAGAGACTAGATAGGATAGAAGGGGAAATTTTTTGTTTATATGTATGCTAGAAATTACTTACCTTAAAAAGTAATTGTAACTTAACATTAAAGTTTAAATTCACATTGAAACAGCTTGTATAATTAAAAAATAGCTTAGTAAGTTAAAATTAGCGTGTTTTCATAACTTATTGTTTGTATTTTTTTACAGTGTACTTACTATTTCCTGATTAGAAAATACTTTAATGCTAAACAATATGCTAGACATATTCTTTTGTCAAAGCATGCAAGATTTCTCTCGTCTTGTTTACAGTCAGAACTAACAATGACAGATTTACGCATGAATTAATCTAACAGGTTGAAAAAAAAAAGATTGACATTTTTCACAAAGCACTTTTTTATTTATCTGCTTTAATTTGATCACATTTACATCCAAATCAGGTGAACGTGGTAGGAATTACAACAGTTTGCTTATGTACCTCCCACTTGTTAAGGGTCCAAATATATTGGCTTCTAAGCTGTTCCATGGCTAGCTGTGTGTGTTATTCCATTATCCCAGTTACAATGAGCAGATAAAAGGTCTAGAGAAGTGTGCTATATGCATTTGGAATCCGTTACTGTTAACTTAACTTAGATCAAGATGAGATCTAAAGAGCTGTTGCTATCAGTAAAGAAAGCCATCATTAGGCTGAAAGAACAAAACAAACCCATTAGAGAGATGGCAAAAACATTAGGTGTGGCCAAAACAACTGTTTGGAACATTCTTAAAAAGAAAGAACGCACCAATGAGCTCAACAACACCAGAAGACGAGGACCAGGAGACCAAGATCAACTTGTACCAGCGTGATGGGAAGAGAAGAAAAGGAACTGCTCATGATCCCAAGCAGTAAAGCATGGTGGTAGTGACATGGTGTAAGTATGTATGGCTGTCAATGGAACTGCTTCTCTTATATTTTTTGATGATGTGACTGCCAAAGAAAGCAGCAGTATCAATTTTGAATTATTTCAGACAATATTTTCTGCCCATACTATGCCAAATTCTTCAGAACTCATTGGACGGTGCTTCATAAGGCGGATGGAGAATGACCCAAAGCATACTGCAAAAGCAAACAAACAGTTTTTGGAGGGAAAAAAGTGGAATGTTATACAGTGGTCAAGTCAATTACCTGACCTGAGTCTGATTGAGCTTGCATTACACTTGCTGAAGACAAAACTGAAGGGAAAATGCTCCAAGGACAAGCAGGAACTGAAGACAGTTGCTGTAGAGGCCTGGCAGAGCACCAACAGAAATGAAACCCAACATATGGTGATGTCTATGCGTTTCAGGCTGTAATTGACTGCAAAGGATTAAGTGAAAATTAAGTGAAAGTTTGATTTATGATTATTCTTCTGTCCAATTGCTTTTGGTCCCTTAACAAGTGGGAGGCACATATGCAAACTGTTGTAATTCCTAAAGCGTTCACCTGATTTTTCAAACTAAAGCTGTCTGCAGTTGACACATCTTGATTGTTTCATTTCAAATCACTTGTGTTGGTGTATAGAGACAAAAATGTTAGAATTGTGCTGATGTACAAATATATATGGACCTAACTGTGTATATACGTATCAAAATATGAGCACAATTGATGGGCATCCAGAAACTCCTCTGGAATTAAACTGACCTCAAACGACACACCAGTATTTGTATTTTAATTTAGGTTCCATTAATTTTCCAATTTTTTTCTCAAAATTCTTTTCATGATTTTCTCAGTCACTCTATATTTGTTATGTATATTTAGAGCATATATTTACATTTTTATTTGTATAATTTTTTAATTATTATTCAATCATTATTATTTTTAAGGATTTTAACTCATTGTAAATTTTATTCACCCATGATATTACACAAAATTAACTTTAATATTAATGACAGCAGAAATAATAAAAACAGAAGATGTCATTAAAATCTTGTTTAGT